>NC_136073.1:718268730-718433730 GCF_964261635.1 Lissotriton helveticus
ATCTCTGTTTTGCAAACGATAAGGTATTATTTAAGAATCAAATTCAATACGTCCTTATGTCATCATGATAGCTATTTTACATATATTATGCTATCTACACCAGTGTAAAATTTGAGCTGTTTGCCGGAAGAAGTTGCTAAGATTTCAAATGTTCAGTGACTGCATCTCTGTGATAACTGTTGGGAAATATATAAACCACCTCAGTAATTAGAATTGGAATGTGACTTCTACCCATCACCATGACACAAAAGAGCAAAGGAGCCCATAATTAAATACCAGTAACTATAAGAATTTAGTGACGGTTGAGAGGCCTTGCAAATGGAATGATATTGAATTGTTCTTGTCATAGGCCTTCTGTTAGGCTTGGACCTCCCTACAGAGTCACCCCCAAACTTTTTCCTTTAACCCTCCTGCATCTTTTTTGTTGGCTTTTAGGACCCTGTGCACTACATTACTACTAACCAGTGCTAAAGTACTTGTACTCTCTTCCTAAAACATGGTGACATTGGCTTACACCCAATTTACACATTTATGTGTAAGTCCCTAGAAAAATTGTACTGTATGTATCCAGTGCCTGTACATTAAATGCTACTAATGGGCCTGCAGCACTCATTGGGCTGCCCACTTAAGTAGCTTTGTCAAACTTGTCTCAGGTCTGCTAATGCAGCCCGTGTGAGCAGTCTTAAGCTGCCATTTCAACCTGCAAAATAAACCTTTTGCCACGGTTAAACCGCACTGTATTTAAAAAGTTGGACATGTACTTTTAAGTTTTACATGTTGTGTAGTGAAAAACGCTCAAATTCGTTTTTCACCACCACAAGGCCTGGCTGTCCTATAGGATAATATTAGGTTACCTTATTACTTTTAATAAGTGATAACTTTCATTTGTGAACAGGTAGGAAAGTCATGTTTGGTTTCTAAAGAATATTAATTTAAAACCACCTTCACTGATAATGTTGGATTTTAAGTCACAATTCTGAAAATGCCACTTTTAGAAAGTTGGCTTTTTGTCATCCTAACAATTTGGTGCCTTTATCTTTGCGTATTACTCCCAGACAGTGAAACAAAAGGGGAATAAGAGTTGGCAGGAAGTGCCATCTCCCTGACTTGATAAGGGGTAGGAGCTGTCACCAATCACACTTCACAAACATTCTGCCTCAGCACACTCACAAAGGGTTTTACTTTAGTCTTTTGTGCCCCCAGACAAGCTGGGGCCAGGGCAGGCAGGCAGGACATTCTAGAAACCTCTTTAGAGGAAGGTCTATAGAAGTTTCGCCCACTTGAAAGTGGGCATTAGGTATAAATAGTGAACCTTCAGACGAGATTTATAAAGGTAGCTTCATGAGAAATGAAAAGCAGTAAGGGCCTCTGTCATGATAGTCATGTCAGGGAGTTTCAAGTGGGAGAACCACATGACCTACTCCTCTTACAGTTTAGATTAGGATTCATGCTAAAAAGCGCGAGGGCCTGCGCTCAAGCGCAGCATGCGACAGTGAAGTGCAGCAGGTTCGGATCTGTCCACCAAGAGCACCGACTTCAGCAACGAAGACCAGGTAACTGCCCAAGAACTGCCTTCAGGATCAGAGGAACTCACTGAATCACCGCTGAGGATGCCTAGGTGCATTGCTTGTACTACAGCTCTCCACCGGCATCCACTCCAGTCTGCTGTGACAATGAACTGCGGAATGTTCCTGGGGTCTTCCCTATCACAACACAAGTGGGAGTGGGTAAGACTGATCTCTGGGCCTCAGAGATTTTATGAATCCAAATGTTTGTAACTGCAAAATAGGTTATTAAACGTGGTCCTTTGTTTTTTTAATTAAAAGAGTTCTTTAACTAAATACAACCAAATCATTTTTTTTACATCTATATATATAGCTTTAACTATTAATTATTACTGCCTTCAACGTAAAACTCCTCCCTCGTATTCTACTTTTAAAGTACCATAAACACAAATATTCCTTCTTCAATAGTGCTTGGGACCCCACATAATTTCATCTTGAAAATATCTCTTGGAGAAACTATCTCCTCAAAATCTGGGTAGATTAACCTTGTATTTAATCTTAGTCGTGTGTGGGTGACTAAATATCATTTACCTTATGCAAAACTAACAAGAGGATGCCTTTCTCTAGCCTGTAGGAGAACCCCGCAAAAAATCTAATAGTAAACAGGAAAGCAAGTTTTGCCCTATATGATTTAGGAAGAGGTTCAGCAGCAATATCCTCATAGTGTAAATTAAAGAATAGTAATCATGAGTTCCTGTCTTAAGTATCTCGGCGTGTATATATGGCTTCTACACTTTTGAAGCCAACACCTTCTCAATGACAACAGTTTTCTCAGATTAGGGTCAAGGAGATTTCCATAGACTGTAATCTATCTGTTAAAGTCTTGTAATCTTCCTATTGTTTTGATAAGGCTACTTGGGTACAATCACAGATCACAGCATCATTAGAATATTATAAAACTGAGATGCAGCCACCTGCAACTTTCAGAGGGCAAGTGGGCTTATTCTATATTCAGTGAAATCACTTACAAGCCAACAAATAAAGAAAGAAGGCCCAAAAGCTAACCTGGCAGATGCTGCTTTTTATCCCAGTTTTTAAGCAATCTTCTCTGTTTTTCAGTCTCCTCCGTATGCAGATGTAGAGTAAATAATTAACTTTAATATGGTCTCATTAACTCCCAGTCCCTTCATTTACAGCCAAAAGTTGATCTAAGTATGTGATCTAAAGTAGCTCTAAAAGTCTATAATCCTACAGCCTTTCCCATTACCGCCATGCCTCGGCAACTTTCACCAATGGTGTTCCTCCCATTTGTTATAGGACTTGCAGGGGTTTCCTAATATCCACATATAGAAACTTGCTCAATTCCAATCAGCATAAGGGACAAACCTGAGTCCACCATCATCCGCATGTCAATGTCACTTTCACAATTCAGAACTGAGAACCTCTTCCTTCTCCTGTGCACCTAAAACACACATGTTCTGGTCATTTTCCGTTTGGCTCACTCTAACGCAGTTAACCCATTTTTCCCTCTTCATCACTTTTACATTTTAAGGCATAATGCTCTCTTCATGCATGTGATGCACTGCTCAGGACCAGCAAGACAATTTATCATTCCCTCAGTGCAATCTCCTTTCATAGCGAAAGCATGCATTACTCTTAACTTCAGCTCCATGTACTTTGTCACCAACTTTACACTTCCAACCTTACATATTTCATTGGTCTTATCACTACCCTAGTGACTTCCTCACTAGAACATTCTTCAATAGTAAATGCCTGCAAATACTCAGCACCCATAACTGCCTTCAAGTTTACTCCAGTGACTGGGGCATTATTGTACTAACCTTTCCTCAACATTTTTATTATTGGTTTTGCAACAACTGTTCCCTTACAATTAAACTTGAATGTCTCCGTAGATTCAAGTAGTCATGAGTGCATCCAAAAACAGTTCACCCATCTCAGCTTCTTCAAGATTTAGAGTGATCTGTTGAGCAGGCGCAAAGAAAAAGAGGACCCCCAAGCATTGTTTTCCCATAGGAAATTTTGGGAAGTGATACAGAAAAAACATCTGACCAGAATTACACCAGACGTTTAGATGATCTTTATCCAGAAAGTGTGCTTTTTGTTACAAGGTGTAAATCTGTTCAGTCCTTTTTGAGAAATTAACAGTAGAATTATACTGATACCAGGATGATTGGCCAAGCAGAAGTCCTGCAGGACTCCTGCAGTACCACACATTAAAAAAGGTCAATGTGATTGGCGATAGGGCTTTTTATCCCCATCGCTCATTTCGGTCCAACTGGACCGATACTGTCCCCCAGGTCTTATCGATCTGATGGGCTGGCTGCAACAGGAAAAAGAAATTTGCAGTGCCATTATAGAACATGAGGACTTGGTTGCCGTGTCCTAAACCTGTTTTAAATATAACGTGCATGGGGGCATGGTAATGACACCCTCTATCACACTGGCACTCCTCGGGTTACTCAGAGGGTACCCCCAAGGGACCGAAAAGGTTAAAAGAACATTTTATTTGTGTTGGCGGTCCCACTGTAGTCTCGTGGGACCCAGAGTGGCCCTCCTTGAAGTACTGCAAGACCCCAGTGGCAGATGTGGTATCATAAGACTGCACAAGCATCAATAAGTGAAGCATTCAATGTCTCACTGTACTGAGGGTGATACTTGCACTGCTGTACCTTGGTAGAGCAAATGCATTTTTTTAAACAAAAACAAGAAAGATGTGAGGTTTTGGTCTGTTAAGGGGGTGTTTGCCACCTATGTTGGCTTGGCTGCTCCTGGAGGCTGGGAGCAGCTAGCCACTGCAGCCAACCCCATGCCGTGCACAGACTAAAGTTCACTTTATTGAAATAAGGTTGCTTGTTTGTCAGGATGCACAGAGGCCAATGAACATGAAACTACTGGAATATGATATTGTTTGGATGGGTTTTGTCCAATAATAATGTGCACAGAACAAGGAGTATCGCTCTATGAAGTTGTTGAATAATATTACTGAACCAATGGATAGTCAACCTCAGGTAAGCACATATGAAGAAACATGTACATAAGGGGCCTAGTCACAAATCCATTTTGGAGTGTGTAAAGTAGTGCTCCTATGTTTAACATACTGTTACATCCTTTTAAAATTGATACACAAACTTCTACAGTGAGAATAAAATGGGACTATTGAGAGAATATTCATCAGTTAGTACAAATAGAAAGGCCTGTGCCCTCCTTGCACTCTTTACTAATAGACAGTTAAATATTTCAAAACCAATTCACAAAAGCATGTTAGAGTAAATAAAAGAGTACACCCACAGTGCATCCTCCTAATACTCATAAATTCTTTTTTGAATCACCCCCAAAATGTTTATCAACTAAGGGCCTCATTAAGATGTCGGTCGGAAAGCATTCCAACCGACTCCTTGTCAGAATCGTTTCCAACTGACTCTGGTTCGGGGAGTCCGACCGACCATTTACGATGGTTCCGAACACCGTTCGGTCCGACTTCCATTGACTACAATGGGAGCCTGTGTTCCGACCGACAACACAGGCTCCCATTGAAGAAAGGGGTGGTAGCAGAAAACCTTGCACCCTCTGACGGGCACCCCATGGGGCCTGCCACACTGTGTATAGTTGGAAAGATGGGTCCCATGGGTACCCCCATGATCCCCCAAAAGTCAGTTTCCGACAGCCGTTCTGTGTTGGACAAATTGTTTCAGAAAGGCTGTCCGAATCCGACATCGTAATACATCGGTCAGAAACGAGGTCCATAGAACTGTATGATTCGGCTACAACTGACTCGGAGTCTACGAATGTCGGTCGGAATTGAGTCAGACAGACCGAACGGTTACCTTCCTTCATAATCGGTCGGTCGGAAATGTTTCCGAGTCAGTCGGAAACAATGTTCCGACTCGGGTTAGGAAAATCTGAATGCCTTTCGGAGCCTTTCTGACCGACATTGTAATGAGGCCCTAAGTCTTAATCAGAGCAGCTGCAAAGAAGGAGAACGGTCTATTGCAGAGACCTTTTGATGGCTTGTTTGATTTGCTTGTTAACTTCCCTGCACACACTGTGTTGCCATATACATTGCCTTATACCTTAAGGACAAAAGAACAACATCTGGTACACTGTTGTTTTTTCAGTTCTGTGAAGTTGCCTTGTGCATTGGCATTGGTTGCTCAGAGAGAGGGATAGAGAGTATGTATATTTGTGTTTGTGTCCACTTTATATCTAATGCATTTCAATTAAGGTAATTTGATTATTTTGTTAGAATTCTGAATTACTGATTGGACTTTACTATTCAGTTGCTTGCTCCTAATTACTAATCACCATATATCCTTTAATGTTAATACATGTTTTAATTCAAAAGAAGTGATCTAGTAAATGTATGTGGATTCATGTGTACGTGTTTTATACATACTAGAGATACATTATGAAAGTCTGTGTATAGGGCAGTCTATAAAAACCTCAAAATAGCTAAAGAAACTTTCAAACGATAACAGAGTAAATGTGTTAAACCACACTGATTGCAATGCAGCTCAATAAGGTAGTTTTATAGTATATCTGTGCTTGAACTACATTTCTTCTTCCTACCATTGCTTCTTTCCCTGCACTTCTAACCACCATTATCAATACCCATCATTACTTACACCCCATCTTTTTCAGTTATGACCTTTATATTAATACATTACGTCGACCGACCATCACTTCAACCCCCTTATCTTTACCATTTAGGTGTCCTTTTCTTCAAGTTTATCACTTCAGTCTGCAAAGGTACAGCTTGCAGTATACAATCTGATTAAAACGAAGTTTGAATAGAAGTGATGAGTTGCGTCAACGCAGCACCCTAGATATCTATACAGAGCATTTAATTTTCTTTGGGGAGATCGGTTATTCTGCTAAGAGGTCCTGAGGAAGGTGGTCGTATCCCACCGAAACGCGTTGACCTTGCGTAATAGATCACACAACAATACATGATCCCTCCGACACAGAATGAAGAGTGAATGTAGTGTGTATGAAAGTGGTTGTATGATAATTTGGTAAATGTGCATTAGTTTTGTTTTCTCTGTGTGGTATCTGTATATTTATTGCCCATATGTTGAATTTTATGTGCTCTTTTGTAAAATAATGTTATAAATCAAAGGAATAATATAAAGAAATGACAAAAAATAAATAATAAAAAATCTCAAATGAAAAAATACATGTAGCCACCTTGTGTTAAAAATAATTTTACTTAAAGTACAAAAGTTGTTACGTACAGAAATTAGTAGGTCGTGAGGGAATATTGTTCTTTGATGTTATTGGACTAATGCGCCTTCTATAGAGGTCTGTACTTGAACAAATGGTCAAAGGTTCAAATCTTTGGGGGGTCCACCAAACCCTTCATCCTTCAGAGATCTATGAAATAAATAGTATTGATGTATTGAATGGGGTGAAAAATATACAACAGCACAAACAGAGCTATTGGGATGAATCTATGCTTTAAAAATTCATTGGCATGGTATGAAATCACTGGTTGCTTTGAATCTGATATTTATAAGCATTGTGAGGAAACGTAATGGAACAATGTGTGGATGTTCAAAAAGCAAGTCACAAATGGAACGGAGAACGGGGATTTTTAAACACATGTTTTTACTTTATTTCTCCCAAATTATTCATAACAAACTAAATTCTGTTGAAGAAAGAACACACTCCTCTGTTTTATGTTCAGTTTGAGGTCTCAGCTTGTTGCAACATTTTCAGTAGTCAAAATGAACCAACTAGTGTCAAAGAAATGCCAGAAACTGCATAGTCAAAAGTTTTGAAAGGTAGGCGGGAATTAAAATTTTGATTTTCTTTTGTTTTAGGTTGGGTATGACTCCCTTATGAACCTGCAGGAAGAAAACTTAACAGCGATAACTGTTTATCAGAAACTCCAGCCGCATCCGAAATGCACAACTGATGAAGTCAGCGGAATGGCTTTTTATTGACAAAGAAGGATTGAAGACAGGCATTCTGCATTGGGCCGGGTTGTTATAGAGAACCGACATTCAGTGGGAGGCAGAACGTACACTCTCATAATCTATTTACGGTTTTTCCTCTATTCTGCCAATGGGGTCTGGGCAGCAATAGTTTTCCAAAGTTAGAACTTAATGTATTTCACTCTTCACTGTCCCTCCTTAAATAAAACACAGTGAATTAAAATGGCACAAGTATACAGGCTCAGGGTTACATAAATAGCATAGAGGTGCGCTATTTAGCCACCAAATGTCCTATTATATGTTTTTTTATACCAGTCTGTGCTGATTTGCAACAGTATTTGTATCAGCACTGCCCATGTAGTTTGTGTAACCGACCCCAAAATTCTACATATATAAAAATCTGTGGCTAAAAAAGGTGCAAAAATCCCTCCAAAAAATCATCTAAAACCATGTCTGTTTTCTCACTGAGGCTATCTTACTGATCTTTCTCACAAAAAAACAAGAGAGGATGTAGCCTTAAGGTTAGCGCGGTAGAATTTGAAACTGGGGAACCGTAGGCCTCATTTATGAGAAATGACGCATCGTTGCGTGAAAGCAGCGATGCATCACTTCTCAGTGCGCACTCCTGATGCGTCATATTTAATGTATGATGCATCATGTCGCAAGGAGTTACAGATACGTCAGTATTTCCGACGTATCTGTAAGCGCAAAAGTGACGCATTGCTGGAGTGTGTCACAAAAGTGACGCAACTCCAGCAATGCTTCCTTGTGAAAGGGCTTGCGTCATTCTTACGCCTGCTGTGAGGCAGGCGCCAGATTTTGACGCAAAAGTGTCCTAGAAGTGACGCAGTGAAATCTCATAGATTTCTCTGCGTCACTTCTACGAAGCTTTTTGCGGGGAAACGCCCCCCTGCATATATTATACCTGACGCAGGTATAATGTAGCGCAGGGGTTTACAAAGTGACGCATCTGCTTAGATGCGTCACTGTGTAAATAGAGCGCAACAGGAGGCATGTTTTACGTCACAAAAAGTGATGCATCGGAAGCGCAAAACTGACGCAAGGCCTCATAAATGAGGCCCCGTGTTCGAGTCTCTGCAACGACGCTCAAACATCCTCTGATTCTGGGCAAATCGCTTAATTTCCCCGTGCCTAACAAAAATGAATGTGTCTTCATGTAACGAAACTGGTGCTTTGTAAAGCGTTCTGATACCCAATATCTTTGGGTGTAGTTCGCGCTATATAAAACTAAAAAAAAAACTGCAGAAAATATCAGAAGAGACTGAGTGGAGGATACTATCAAAGTATCAGTTGGATTCAATATTTGCATGCTTTATCGGTCAGGGGCATTTCTGCAGCAAAATGTAAAGCAAAAAGGGGGTCTTACTACAAAATTGCTACTCTCCCCGTGTATTTTTGTACAAAAATCACAAAATGTATGCTTTCTAAGAGATTACTCAGATATGAATAACAATCTGTGAATAAAATGTTTGATTGATCTTGTTACATAGGTGCAAGTTGGCCCTCTACACCCAATTGTGGCTACCCTTCACTGGAGACACAGAACCAGGGTTCCTTGATTGCAAAAGGGTCAAATGCACTGTTGCTACTCCACTGATGTCCAGCATGCCAAATCCTATTAATAAAGCTATTTTCCTTGTTGCATGGAATTCCATATCCAGCATGCTACATGACTCAGAATTGGTCATTTTAATCAGCACATTCGTTTTGAATGTCACTTATAGCCCATAAGTGACATTTAAAACGAAGTGTGTTGATTGAAATGAACAATTCTTGAAGAATGCCTATATTTCACATACTGTAAGTTATTTATTTAAGTATCAAGTTCAGTTTGTTTTCATCGTGCTCCGTGTTTCACAGGCGTTATGTTATCTACCCTGGTGTATTTTTTAGCACTTTGCAAAAGAAGTTGCTCGTTTTAAATATACATTGTTATCTCCTATTAATCTGTGAAGAATTCAAATGTTCATTGACTGCATCTCTGTGATAACTGTTGGGAATTATATAAGGTGCCTTATAAGTCCGTACTTTGCATAGGAAAGTGACTTCCACCAGTCACCATTCCACAACACTGCAAAGGAACACATAACTGCAAACCTTTAACTGTTAGCGTTCAATGGCTGGTGTAAGCTTTTGAAAAAAAATTAAGCATTCCTGCCATAGGCCTTCCAAACCAATGATGACCAAGGACTTTCAACCAAATGATGTCCAATTTTATTGAATTACAGTAGGTGGATATACTGGAATTAGATAAGAAATTCATGTTCCTAAGGAGTTGAAAAAACATTCACAGTCCAAAGGACCTTCACAGTACCAACTATTGCAATTAAAAAAATAACTAGACTTATCATAAATGGATGCTTTGAGCCCTTGGCGAGTTGGTATCATATAAAATATAAAATGATTGGTATCATTTAAAATATAAAATGATTAGATGCAAAAGAATGGAAAAGTCATATCAGGAAGAAAGTTATATTTTGAGATGGGTGTGGAAGAGGGTAATAATTTGATCTGAACGTTATATCTGATGTTATTTTAACGTTGAATAGAGCAAGTCAGTGTCCCTCAACTGCATGATATCTCGCACACATGAAAGAATTTAGTGAATCTGTTTGTTTCATTCCTTATTCAATCAATAGCAATGTTGATGTGAAATTGTGAAGCCCCATTTCCACATAGTGGACAAAGTTAATAAAAAATGATCCATGAAGACATAAAGGTAGCTTCATGAGAGATGGGAAGATCTAAAGGCTTCCGTCATGATAGTGATGTCATGGAGATTCAAGTAAGAGAACCACATGACCTGCAGCAAAGACATTCTTCAAAAAGAGTGAGCTACGCCTATTAGAGTTTGGATTAAGCCCCACTAAACCCTTGACTAATCTTTGGGTGATGCTCTAGGTCATTTTGTCGTTATCTTCCTTAATATATTCATGCCTCATCAGAACATCATTTAGATCATTGAAATGCTGAACTCAATTGTACTGTAGCATCCACCTAGTTGGAAAAAGTTTGAAGCAAGTTACTGCGATTTTTTAAAAAACGGATATGCTTTTTTTTTAACGAATAAGGAAGTATGTAAGAGAGTTGATGACTTTACATGTCTGACTATTAAAGTGCTCCTCTGCAGCAAATACCATAGCAATTTTTTCAAAACAAGGGTTCAATATATCGATAGAAGGCTTCTTTGTTTGATGGTGCGTGACAGATATGAAATAGTAGAGCTGTAGAGCTTTTAAACAGTAATAATCTACATTTTTAAAGTATTTTAAAATTAAGTATATTGCGCAGAAAGAGTGAAAAATCAATACATTCAATTCATACTGCCAGCACAGTTTAACTTATTTTAGCTTTGCTTGCTTGATTGTGTGTGTAGGTATCTGATTTATCTTTGTACTCTTCAAGGTGTTATAGACATTTACGTGCATTAACGTTCTTATTTAAAAATAAAATTTGAAACGGCAATACATGAGTGGAGTGATGTTTCATCAAACAAACTAGTCAAAAAAGGAGACATGAAAGTTACCTGTGTTGACCATTTTACACTGTCAACAGTGATTTGACTGCTCTGGAATGGGTTTAAGAGCTGACATTCAAGATTCATAATTGTAAATGTTTAATTCATGAAATCAGTGATGAAAATGTTAAGATGCAATGTATGTGCTCAAAAGCAAGTTCCTTGAAGTAGTTTTTGCCTGTGTTTTTATTCACAACTTGGCCAGGAAACAGAAACATTACATGCTGGAATAAAATTACATAGCAACCCGATAAATGATCAGTGGTAACGCTGTAACATCGCAGTTGATAAGAAGTTACTACATTTCTTTATTCTCTCATAAACATTACCAGCGTCTCTTCCCCAGATTAAACTGACTATTTGTCTCCTCGCCTGAGGCAATGAAATTCCCTCAAATGCCCTGCCTTATATGGCATGAGACGCCACCTGAGAAGGACAGGACTAAAGGTCAGGTGTAGAAAACAGTGTTTGCAAAATACTAGTTGCAAATTGCAACCCTTATATTTTCGACAATGTTGAATATTGTATACCACCCTATGTACAAATAGGTCGGTTTACAAAATTCCCATTCAGAGTGGGTGACAATCCAAACTGCATCATGATTATTAATGAGGTAGGTGGCGAATTGCAATTTATTCTCACTGAATGCTATTACAGGCATGGCGGGATGCGGGGATTAACTGACCACCATGTCCGCGATTGCATTTAAATAAAGTAAATATTTTTTAAATGCAGCCCATTATCTTAAAGAAAACCTTGCTGCATTAAAAAAAGTTTACTATTGAAAAAAAGTAAGTTCCTGGTGGTCCCCTGGACCACTGCCTACTCCCCAAGAAACGTTCTTCTTTAATTTCACAAATGGGAAGTTGTTCCAAGGCAACCTCATTCCATTTGTGAATGGCTCACCACCCCAAATCTGGAGTCAGTCATTTTTCTATGTTTTACAATCGCACTTCAGTCACAAAACATGATGCATAACATACTAAATCTGTATTTGGAAGGGACCCATACACACACTCCTTCCTAATACTGATTCAATATGTGTCAGACTTCCATTTTAGAGGTTGGTAAACATTTACAGACTCCTATAATTGGATCAGTATGTTCAAGAAAGCATTTTAACACTTGCAAAAACTGAATCCGAGTGTATGCAACTGTTACAATACTTTGTACACCTGGCCTCTTGGTAGGAAGGGAACAACTGGCGGGGGGAAAAGGAAAGCAGACTACACAAAGTGTTAACTTCGTTGAAAGATACACAGTACCTCACAATTGATATATATCAGATTAGGATGACCTTTCCTTCGAAATATGGGTCAGAAGAAATAGTGGCCAAAAGTAGGAAGGTAGTCATTATTCACTCAACAAAGTCCAATTTACAGTGACACTTTGGCCTTGGCCGATTAAATATGCATTGCTCCTTTTCAGAAAATGAAGGCACTGTCTAAACTAATGGAGTTTTTCTAGGAACAAGAATTAACCCAGATATTCTTGTTTCTTCAAAATGGATCACTTAAACCCCTTCTTAGGGACAGCTTCCCCAGATGAGATTGAGGGTGGGGCTGTTTCTATTATCCTCATAGATCACCTCCGAAAATTTGATAGAACAACCTTTAAGTCCCTCATTACAAGTTAGCCTGAATAGAGTAAGTTATTTACCACATTTGGTAACTACAATTTCCCCTTGAAGAGGTATTTACCATGTCTGTTAAACCCCTTGTCTTCTGAGTTTTTACTTGTAGATGAGGCATAGCATGCAGAATCTGTGTTTAACACACCAAGTTTCGCTGCTTTGACTTTTTCACAGGTTTTCCCCAAATAAATCTGGGCAGGTTTGACCTGCCGGAATCTTTCAGGAGAAATCAGTGAGTGTGTTATAATTTTCACACAAGTTGCAGGTCTGATCCCTGTGCAAACGAACATTTGCACAGAAACTGGACTTTAGCCATGCACTTGTAATCGGGGTCTGAGAGTCCCAGCTGGGAATGGGGACTATGTTGAAATCTTTAAAGTGCAGGTGTTCAGGTTTATGGTTCCTACCCATCAGCTCTAAATGTTGACGTTAATTAGGCTAATCATTTTTGTTTGCTCCATATTGGAAACTGTAGGCACATTTGGAGTTATGAAGTTTTAAATAATCACAGGAACATTTGCTTGTCTGAGGAGTCTGCCTCCCACTGTGATCACTTATTCGTAATATTTTTCCCTCTACATTAAATCTTCCTGGTTTACTGGGAGACATATGTTTACATCCATAATAGCATTTGTTCAGGTGTGTAAATGCAGGTGAAGAGAACTCAATTTATTTTTTAAAGATTTTTTTATTGGCATTTGGTTAATCATACTATCTGATTTTTTTTATTTCAAACCAAGTCATTTCATATGCTAGAAATTGTTAAATGTGCACAGGTACATAGCAGTTACATGGCTACAGATGTTATACATACAAGCACATATACATTTAGTATATATCCCCAAGTGTCTGTGATTTTTATTACAGGTTGCATTCCGGTGTTGTGACCTATCTGCTGTGTCCTACCTATGTGGCAACCAAATTTAACCGAACCTGGTCTCAGGGTTTTCCCAGAAATTGTTCTGTGTTGTGGGTCCTAAATGACTCTGGAGCAAGACCAAGGGAGGAGGGGAAACCGGGAGAAGTCAAAAGAAATGAATACCTTTTGGTGTGAAACGTACAACAAAACAAAAGAAAGATCAGATAATAAAAACAAAGGAAAATAAGGCATATATAAAGTGTCTCAGAGGTGTAGATTCAAGCTGTGAAGAGGTATGTCATGCGTAGTGCAGCCTGGCAAGAGTTATCATTGTATGTACGTTTCATGGTATCTAGGATATAAGTTTAGAAATATGGAAGTGGGGAAAGACAATGGGGTGTGTACTGTGTTCCAGGTTGTGCAGGCTATGTATGGCATGAGGAGCAATTTGGAACATCCTGGCCATCAAGTCTCCTATCCCCCTTTGGGTATCTCCCCATCGCTCTCTTCACTTCAGTCATTTCTCTGGTCCCTCTTCTTACAGTCGTCTGAATCAACCTGTTCTGAGACTGTATCCCTTCCCAGGTGCTCCCAGTTCCCCAAGACCTCCATCCATAATTCGACCATGAGTCCCCTTCGAACTCCTCTGGCGTCTTCTTGATGAAGGGGTCTTTCCTCCTCCCTAGCCCATGTCGTAACATCTCTCACCCATGTTCTGAGCACTGATACTGTTACTGACTTCCACGCCATTGCTATTCTACTTTTGGCCAACGCAAGTGCCAAATCTAAAAGGCTAATGCCTACTCTACACATCTTGGGCCTGATGAACCCTCCCAGAAGGCACTTTTCCACCTTAAAGGGAAGAGTGCTTCTTAGTGCCACATGGAGTCAGTGAAGAACCACAGTCCAGAAAACCTGTAGTAGGGGGCACCGCCATATCATATGACAAAGGTTTGCATCAGGTAGCCAACACCGAGGACATTCTTGAGGTTCTCCACCATACTTGTATCTGTCGGGGGTGAGGTATGTCATGTGCTGAAAGTTAAATTGTATACACTTTAGTCTTGTGTTGTGTATTACCTTTTATGGGTAAGCTAACATCCTGTTCCATTACCTATCTGTGATTTTGTGGCCTGGGATTCCATCCCATGTAGCCCGAAGGGCCACCAATGGCCTCTGCCCCATTTCATTCAAACAATGGTAGAACCACAAAACTAGGGGGGTCATTAAGATGACGGGCGGACTTTGCCCGCCCGCCATCCTCCCGGGGATTGGGACCGCCCGCCATAAGGGCGGGGGTCCCGTGGGGGGAATTGGGATGCGCCCGCCACAGTGGCGGGCGCAACCCGCATTTTTAACATTGCGGCGGGCGGTGCTGAAATGTAAAAAATGCATGGCATGCATTTGCATACACAAAGCGGCAGGCACCGCGCGGTGCCTGCCGCATTGTGTATGCAAATGCAGGAGAGTACCACAGGTATCCCCCATGTGCCCCCCCCACCTCGCCTTCACCATGGAAGTAAAGACCACCTGCGCCACGGAAAGGCATCTCCCACAGCCCATCGTAATATGGCTGGCGGTGTCTGATAGACCTCGCCACCATATAAACCCTTTTCCGCCCCGGCCGCATGGCGACCGGGGCGGAAAAGCGGTGGACGGTGTTTCCGTCCGCCGCGGTCCCCCCGCCATAGTAATATGGCTTCGGGAAATGGGTGGCAGGCGGGCAAGGATGTCGGGCAGATTGCCACCACCCGCATGGCGGTGGCGATCCGCCCGACATCCTAATGGGCCCCTAGGTGTCATGCCAAGCCCTTGGAAAATAGGAGTTGGAGCACTTTATGGGGCAAAGGTTAGTCTCATCCTCCATCGAATAAATCTGCAAAAATCCGCACTAAAGCCTCATAGTTCAGAAGCTGACCTCGAAGCAATGTACATTGTTCTTTTATTTTTTTGTCCTCATTTGCCTCTTAAAATCACAATTCCACTTACACATTTGGATGGAGTGCCCTGCCCTTATGTGCTGGAAAAACAAAGAGAGCAGAAGATTTCTATTGGGGCCACGGATTTAACCACCCTCTTCTACGATTCCCTTTTTTTCTCTTTCCACCCACTCCCATTTATCTAGAGAAGAAGAGCGGGGAAAAAAAGGACAAAAAGTACCAGTCGAGTCAGAGAAGGCTTAATCATCGGACCTTTGGTTTTTGTTTACTCAGCCTTGTTACTCACACCAATTGATCACGGGAAACCAAAAATCGTGGTTCCTAAATCCCAACATATCCAGTCTAGCAACATGCTTTACAGAGGGGATCCAATAATTAAAGCTAGGAGGCGACACGGCCACCCATTGTTTACAAATTTCCCTGCGAGCCAATAGGACACAGGTGTACCCTTGGCATGCACCACCTTCTAAGTTACCACAGGAACTGTATGCTTCTCTTTGTGAGATACCTTAGGGACCGGAGAGTCCTTGGCTGGGGATGCCTCTGAGGCCTGAGGTCTGCTTCTTTGATGTTTGGGCCCTGATGTTACTTGACGGGCTTTTGTCTTTGCGCTCTGGGGTGCCATTTGTCTTCTGTGGGGGTGGTGTCTGCAGTCTGGACCGCTTGGGCTGCTGCTGCTGCTGCTGCTGTATCATGGCTTTGAAGTCTGTGTAGCATGGTCACTATCGTCAGATGTGCCCAATGCCAGGGGGGTGGACAAAGGGACGGGAGCTGGACTCTGACTTTGTGCCAGTTGAAGGGCTGCCATCCATGAAAGCAACCACCTGTGCCAATTTTTTGTTGTGGTCAATTAAGGCATTGAGGAGAGCTGTCTGTCCTACACACAGCTGACGCAAAAGCTCCACAGACTCAGCACTGATGGCAGCGGGGGGACATGGGCAGGGGCAGCGGTGCCCGGGGTGAAGGACACTCTGCCCCTCTTACTGGTGCGAACATGGGCAGCACTAGACGAAGTTGCTGGGAGGGTGGGCACTGGCCCCTGTGTGGTGGAAGATGATGCAGAGCCCTCGTTCCCTGTGCCCGCCAACATAGATGCATCATCGCTGGCATCAGATGATGTGGAGCTTTGCGTCTCAGGCTGGGATTCCTCCAGCAGACTCCTGTCCCCCTCCGAGGTGCTGGTGACATCTGTGTCACTGGGCTCCTGTGCAGCTGTTGTGCTTGTCTCACCCCCACTGGTATCCAGCTCCTGTCCCACCATGACCACAGGAGATGCTGCATGAGAGAGAGAGATGTGGGGTCAATTCAATGGCAGCAACAGTAATAACATATGGAAGCAAAACATCACAAAAGATGACTCAATCTATATGTTGCACAACACCCTGTGCAATCACATTATGTTAACACACTATATTGACTCAAAAAGTGTGCGGAAACTTGAAATTCAGGCATAAGTGAGTCATGTGATGACCACAAAACACAACACCCTGCTAGTTGCTCCGTTCACCCAGACTCACAAATAGATCTGAGCACACCTAGCACCATGATGGTGGCACACCACTTGTTGCCACTGACAGATCTGGATGGATCACGATTGGACCACACACACACAGACTACAACCTGACATTCCACAATGGCCATGAGCCCATGCCACCAACCATGTTCTACTTTGGTGCCCAACGACTGGTGCACATTGATTTCAGATGTCTAAGCATCCCAAATCTGAGTGCAGGCAAAGGACGCATTGAAGAAGGCACACTCAGATCGGGCACACTTCCATACCCTCCCATGGGTTTCCCCAGACTACCACAATGCAGAAGATAAATGAAAACCATGACTCACAATACAATGGGAATGCACAGTACTCAAATTACCTCAGTAAGTACAAGTAGGGAAAATGCATAACACCTGCACCCAGCCCAGCAGCCACTTACAAGCCACTGCATCACACTACCAACATCACAAATGCCAGCGCTGGCACACACTTTGTATATATTCAGCCACTCCCAGCCAAAGTCACCATTCCCAGGATGCTCAGCCCTGGCCTGCTGCTCCTTCAAACGTGCAGCCAGCTCAGGCTGTGTCACAGGCAAGATGCGGCCCATGAGTGGTGCCATGCTGCGCCGTACCAACCGCCCAGTGTGAGGAAGCAGCTTTAAGGTAATTTCCGCCATGTTCTTTGCCAGCCGGTTGATGTCTTCCCACCTCTTGTGGCAGGGGGTGCACCGTCGGTTAGAGACCCCCAGATCCCGCACCTTGACTGCAATGGCCCTCCACACAGCCTTACGCTGGTGTACCTTTAGCTGCAGACATGGGAGAAAAGAAGGGGAAAACATCAGTGACACAGTGCTATGTCCCTACATTTCTCAGTACAGTAGCAAGATACAAGCTCTTGCCAAATACACAGATATGTATAACAGAGGGAAGTATACATCTCACATGGAACATCTGCATGGGAACAGCTGATGTAAATGCATGCAGGTGTGAGGGGAAACACAGTCCCTGCAAATCTCACACACATGCAGGATGCCAGCACTGAAGCCTTGTGTAGCCTGCCCACATCTCCAGTCCATTTTTAGGTTGAGCAAGACATACATCACATATCAACCTGTGTCTGAAGGTAGACTCACTGTATCCAAGACTGTGCAGCCCTCAATGTCCTTGCCCTGTGAATAGGTAACTGTGTCATGGTGCCACATTGAGGGACATGAGCTCACAAATACAAAAGCTGTATCACAAGGACGGTCGTGTACAATCTACAGTGCAGAGATGGGGCATAACTGGGGTGCAATGAGAAAAGACTGATTTAATACTCTGTAAGTGAAGTGATGTCTCCTTGTCTTGTTGAGAGGGGACTGTGCAGGCCTGCCGGGCTCACACTGAGATGGACAACAGGGGCACACACAGCCATTCAGCCAAGCAATCACTCTCCTGACTCATGCATGAACAACTCGCTGCTTCACTGTATGGCTGACAACACAGCACAGGTCACTCAAACATACATGTGCAGGCAGGGAAACCCGTGGCAAAGGGTTAACCCACCTTCGCCCTGGAGACAGCTTGTTAGGCAGTGCATGACACAACCCCATACTCTCAGGCACATACTGCATCTGTCCAACTACATATGTGTCCCCCTGCACTACCCCCCACTGTTGAAGACTTACCATGACATTTGGGGCACCATATAGCCTTGGGTACTGTGTCGGCACCTTGTCCACCAGGATCTCTAGCTCCTCGCTTGTGGAGGTACTGGCCCGGATCTTCTCAGTCCTTGCCATCACTGTGGACATGAAACAGCAGCAGCGGAAGTGGGTTCTCTGGCAGCACTCCCTGGAAGCAGCAGCAGATGAGGGGGCTCAGGCAGCAGTCCCTGGAGGCAGCAGCAGATGAGGGGTCTCAGGCAGCAGTCCCTGGAGGCAGGAGCAGATGAGTGCTCTCTGGCAGCCTTCCCTGGAGGCAGCAGCAGGCGAGGGGTCTAAAGCAGCAGTCCCTGGAGGCAGCAGTAGATGAGGGCTCTCTGACAGCAGGCTCTGGAAGCAATGGAAATGTGAGGCTCACTTCAACACATCTATAACCCCCTAGGGTAATTTCAAAGGTGCCAAGCTGCAGACATTGGCATTCCACGTCTGCCTTTTTCAAATGCATCCAATGACCGGCTCTGTGGTGGCGGAGCACTCCTACCGCGATTTTCAAAATTGCATCATGCCACCCCGATTAAGGTTTCCATTGGCTGTAAGGGCATGCTCCATGGCGGTGACACTCCGCAGGGGCCGGACGGTAGCTTCCGCGATTTGGGTGCCATACAATCACATGAGGCACCGCGATTTGGATGGCGGAGCATGCCAACCGTCATTTGGCAATACATGGATATGTATCACTACCGCACTTGTGTAATGGGGATAATGCTGGTGACACACCGCAGGGCCAATCAAAAAATCAAAGGAGGGAGTGAAGAGGAAAAAGGTAGAATCGTCCTCCTCTTGATACTGTTATCCAACATAGGGATTCTACCATTTATTACGTGAAGATATATGCGCCCCTGTGTGTGCTGCTATTCTTTATTTGAAGTGTTTAATCCTACGTGAATGATGGTGTGAAAAGATCTAAGCTCCTTCTCTCAATTCTAGGAAGGGCAATATAAAAAAAAAGAAAATTGTAAAATACCCCTCACACACCGAAACCTGATCCAGTGTCATGCTTCATCATTGCGGTCTTCCCGCCCCTCTATGGGACGGGGCGTGCTACGATCTACGTAGATGCGGGAGCACTTTATTTAGTGATTGGTGAATATGTGTAGTGCGTGGTATCGTGAAAAAAGTATGTGATGTTAAAAATTCTCTAGCTAGTGGTACAAATATACTTGATTGTCTTTCCTGACTGAGAATAGTAAAAATGGGGAGGTGTAGGTGGTGTACTGTAATGAGTCACCTCCTACAAGTTCGACATGTGATGAATAAATGTGGTACTGGGCACTATAAATCACCAAGAGTGTTCCTTCAGATGATTTATGAGTAGAGGATACTTACCAAATGGTACTATTACCGACAACAGGGTTGCACAAGAGAAATATATCACACAAAAAAGCATTGAACTTTCCACGTGATGATGATGTGAATATATGAAGTGATAAATGATGAATGCCATTATTTATCCAGAATGTTTTTCATTTCAGGTCTTTTAAGATATACATGTGGTATATTTTTTCTACTTCCAAAACAGGGAACAAAGGACAGTGTTTTTTACCAGCAGGCATATGTACATTTATTATATCACCCATTGTGGTGGCACAGGGATCGTTTTTTGGTCCTGAGGAAGAAAGCCAAGGGGATGGCTTCTGAAACATGTCGACCTTGTAGGAGGTGACTCATTACAGTACACCACCTAAACCTCCCCATTTTTACTATTCTCAGCCAGGGAAGACAATAAAGTATATTTGTTCCACTAGGCAGAGAATTTTTAACCATCACATACTTTTTTCACTAACCAATGCAATACACATATTCACCAATCACTAAATAAAGTGCTCCCGCATCTTCGTAGGTCATAGCACGCCCTGTCCCGTAGAGGGGCGGGAAGACCCCAATGATGAAGCATGACACTGGATCAGGTTTCAGTGTGTGAGGGGTATTTTACATATTTTTCTTTAAAACATTGCCCTTCCTACAATTGAGAGAAGGAGCGTAGATCTTTTCACACCATCATTCATGTAGGATTAAACACTTCAAATAAAGAATAGCAGGACACACAGGGGCGTATATATATTCACGTAATAAATGGTAGAATCCCTATGTTGGATGACACACTGCAGGGGCCAGCCGGTAGCTTCCACGATTTGGGTGCCATACAATCACATGAGGCACCGCAATTTGGGTGGTGGAACATGCCAACTGCCATTTGGCAATACATGGATATGTATAACTACCGCATTTGTGTAATGGGGATTGCTGGTGACACACCGCAGGGGCCAGGCGATAGCTTCCGCGATTTGGGTGCCATACAATCACATGAGGCACCGCGATTTGGGTGCCATACCATCACAATGGCCATCATAACGCATCTGGCAAACATAAACAGTGCACAGTGGCCACATGGTCAATGGCACATCATTGTGCACACAATGTCAATGTTCCATTTACTCCACTGGTGACTACACATGCCATGTATGTGTATGTGATTAGATAGATTGGCATGTACTCCCTCACATGTCACTTGTGATATTGATTGTCCTGTACACTGGCCAGTGTTGTTGTGGACTCTACAATGTGTACCCATGTCCATGTGTTGAGGTGCGGTGACAATCACGGAAATGTTTGTCTCAATGAATGATGTTATTATGTGCTTGTCCTCTTATGTCTGGTCATGCACACAATCGTCATTTCCGCTCAGACTGAGGTAATTGTTTTGTTCATGTGTACCAGGTTCAAATGATGCCTGAAGGTGTGTCAGGTACAGCAGCTAGGTATGAGACAGTGGGGTTGATTTGTTACACATATGCTGGATGCTATACTCCCAGGTGTGATCATGGTAAATATGGCCATATTCCTATATGCAATCACATTGACCGTGGTGTTGTTTGGGGTACTTGCTTTGTATAAGTTGCCAAGTGTGACATTTGTGTAGCTTAAGGTGTCCCTACATGTGAGCAGCTCTGTAACTCAATTTTTAGGCCAGTCATTGTTGGCGTTGTGTCATCCAGAATGTGAGATGCTGAGCCCATCTCATGATGTGTTGCATTAACAGGTGTCCACTTTCATCTCACCTAGGAGGAGACCAAATCTGCTTTGTCACTTGACAGTGCTGGAAGACATGGAGGATGAGGCGATCATCCGGAAATGCCGTCTGAATAGAGCCACTCTGAAAAAACTCTGTGATAAGTTAGAGCCCCACCTGCAGCCTAGCAGGACATATCCAACAGCCTTCACTCCAACGTATAAGGTGATGGCGGCCCTGTATTTTTTTGCCACTGGATCTTTCCAGCACACAGTGTCCAGCGCAGGTGGGATGTAACAACCTATGTTCAGCATGGTGCTGCGTGATGTACTGTCCGCCATGATGATCTACAAGGACAGATATATTCATTTCCCCACGGGGCCTGACTTGGAAGCTGTGAAGGGACTTGGCAGCTGTGAACGGAGATTTCTATCCGCTCGAACACATCCTCCATGTAGTTGGTGCCATTGATTGCACCCATGTTGGTCTTGTGCCACCACAGGCACGTGAACACATCTACAGAAATCGTAAACATTACCACTCCATAAAAGTGCAAGTGGTGTGCCAGGCAGATATGATCATCTCACACGTGTGTGCCAAATTGCCAGGCTCAGCCCATGACTCCTACATCCTGCATAACAGCATTGTACCCCACCTGATGGCTAATCTGTTTCCCGACCGTGCATGGATTGTGGGTGAGTGTGCCTAGTCATATGATGTGGTGGGTGTGTGACCCGCTGTCCTCTGCCTCAGCGACATAGCAATGTTTATTTGTGTTTGTCACACCTAGGTGACTCTGCGTATCCCAACCGTCACCGGTTCCTGAGCCTACTGCGGAATCCCAGGACACCAGCAGACGTCTGCTGCAATGATGCCCATGGGAGGACACATTGTGTGATTGAGCGTACCTTTGGTCTGCTGAAGTCACGTTTCCGCTGCCTGGACACGACCGGAGGTGCACTGATGTACTCGCCCTGGAAGGTGTGTCAGATTGTTGTGGCATGCTGCATGCTCCACAACCTAGCCATTTGCAAGGAGATTCCCCTGATCCTGGATGATGATGAGGACCCAAGGCCTCCGCCTGCAAACCAACCCGTGTCCAGTGATGAGGACAAGTGGAGAGGAGGAAAGTGTTGACCTGCGTCAACAGCTCATCACCCGCTACTTCACTTGAAGGTGTGTGACAATGTACAGCATACCCATTGTCTGTTGATGTGGCTGTTGTTGTGAAGGTGTATGTGGAATTTGTGACAGCAGCCGGTTGTGGGCTCAGTGATGGGTGACAGTGTTTCTGGGACAGCTCATTTCGGAGCAGGTTGTGTATGTTGACACTTGTGCCCATTGTGATGTGTGCATGTGGTATTCTCTTGTGGTGAAGTGTTGTGTGATGTCTGTGATGCCACACCCAGACTATGGAATGTGGTTCTGTTGTGTTTTTCTAGGCGCCTTCAACCTGTCCTTGCCTACATAAACTCCAAGCTCCTGGTACATTGTAATTGTGGTGAAGACTGTACATCCTGAATAAACACAGAGCTGATACAACAACATGTGTATGTAAGGCATGTTTATTTACAATGGGGACATGTGACAGGGGGTGGATATTTACAATAAGGTGATTGGTGAGGCAGTGAGTTGACAGTTGTAGTACATGAGATAATTGAGTGGTCACCACTGTGACCCAGTCCAACAGACAGTTGCCATTCACAAGACAGTGTGGGGAAGGACAGTCCAAAAAGTCAATGCAGTGGGGAAGAAGGTTGTCATCATGGCTGGCTACGTGACTGGCGTTTGGCATGTGCTTTGCCAACAGATACTCTCAGGTTTTTCCTTGGACAGCCCCTTCGCCGCTTGGCAGGCGGGCCACTGCTGGGGGGCTAGTGGAGTCTGAGGACTCACCGCTCTCTGTGGCCGCAGGGGAGGATGGTCAACTGTCATCCTGCGGACCACCAATCGGAGGGGGAGGTGTTGGTGGTGGTGCAGATCTGTCCCTCAGAACGGCCACTAGCTGGCCCATGAGGTTGACAAGTTGTCCCATGTAGATGTCCATGGATCTCATCAGCAGGAGGAGCCCACAGGAATCTTCTTCTGACCTGCCCGTTCGTCCCTGGGCCTGTTCGTATGCCCCGAGGACTCTGTTGATGTGCTAAAGCGATTCGGTCCCAGGCTTTGCTTGTCTCTGTGTGAGCCTGCCCCTCCCACCTGCCCTGCTGCCATGGACCTCATGCCTCTCCACTGTCGGCACCTGCATCCTCTCCCTGCCCTCCTCAGTCGGTGGTGTGGGGTGGTCATCCTGTGGGACAGGGAGAGTGTTGCAGGCAGCTCCAGTAGTAGTGTTGGTGGTGGAGGAGGCACGAGCCGTAACAGCAGGGGTCTGCAGAGATGTGGTTCTTGCTGCAGATGTGGTGGGGGTGACGATGGGGTCCTGGGACCTGTTGGGCCCTGGAACAACAGATAGGCCGGCTTCTGGCTCCTCATCCAAGGAATCCTTGGAGTCACCATCCGAGAGTCGAAGTTCCGGGGGGGAACTGGCTCTGCAAGTTGCTGGTGTTGTCCTCTGCAGTCAGATCCTGGTCACCTGTGGGTCAGATGGGAAATGTTTATTGTAGTGCACCCCGCAAGCTTTGTGTTAGCTGTGTCTCATTCAATGTTTGTACACTACACAGTTGACTGATCATCACATTGTATTGTATGTGCACTACTGTGCCTCCCGACATAATGCTGTGGTATATGCCTTACTTGTCCAAGGTGTGAGGTGTCAATACATGCCATGCACCACGTGCATTATTTGCAATTGCAGGGACATGCTGACATCTAGGGACTGGAGAAACATATTATGTCAGTGAGGACTCTTTGTTGATTTTCCTGACCTGGCAGACGTCACATCTGGGCATGGACTGGCCATTTTCCTCTCCTGTATACCTTCTGCCTTGTCACGTGCATATCTGGTTTTGTAACACCAACCATGCTTTCTTATTGTTCTAATGTTCCTTGTTGCTCTGGTCCCATAGCACTGCACATGCCAAACGGTGCGGTGCATGATTTTGCACAGAATTTCTTCAACAGGTGCACTGGTGTGTCACACTTTGGTTGCTGTGACAGTTTCCTATGCGTAGCTGTGTGCACACGGTGTGTGGCAATAGCATCGGTGTGCATATTTGTGCAATGAGAGGGCTGGTGTTGTCATATGGCACTATTTATTTTCTACAAATGGCTAGGTGCACGTACTGGCTACTTACCTGTTATGTTTTCACATTTGGCTTTGTTGTGTGACACATCTGTGTGTGTGTGTGGTGGAGGCTTACATCCTGCTCAGTGGTGGCACAAGACAGAATAATATGTCTACCTACCTGTAAGTGTGTTTTGTGTACTGCAATGGATTTCAACTGCTTGTGAGTGGGGGAGTGCTCCATCCTGCTGGGTGTGGGACAGGGGGCATGGTGGGAGTAGTGGTACAGGCCTCCCACCCACAAACAGCCCTCCCAGGGAAGATGGCTACCTCCCTGTTAGGTGAAGGTGAACAATGCAATGGCTTTCAACTGCTTCTGGGTGGGGGAGTGCTCCATCCTGCTGAGGTGTGGGACAGGGGGCATGGTGCGAGCAGCAGCTCCGGCCTCCCACCAACAAACAGACCTCCCAAGGAAGATGGCTGCCTACCTGTTAGTTTGGTGGGGATAATGTGATGGCTGACAATTGCTTCTGGGTGAGGTAGGGGAGTGCTCTATCCTGCTGAGGTGTGGGACAGGGGCCATGGTGGGAGTAGTAGAGTAGGCCTCCCACCCCCAAACAGCCCTCCCAGGGAAGATGTCTACCTACCTGTTAGGTGAAGGTGAACAATGCAATGGCTTCCAACTGCTTCTGTGTGGGGGCGTGCTCCATCCTGCTGGGGTATGCGACAGGATGCATGGTGGGAGTAGAGGTACAGGTCTCCCACCCACAAACATACCTCCAAGGGAAGATGTCTACCTACCTGTACGTTTGTTTTGGTATACTGCAATGGCTTCCAACTGCTTGTGGGTGGGAGAGTGCTCCATCCTACTGAAGTGTGGGACAGGGGGCATGGTGGGAGTAGTAGAGCAGGTCTCCTACCTACAAACAGACCTCCCAGGGAAGATGGCTGCCTACCTGTTAGTTTGTTTGGTGTACTGCAATGGTCTCCAACTGCTTATGGGTGGGGGAGTACAAGCTTCCGAGGACCGGTTTCTGGCACAGGATCAGACTGATTTGCATATAGCCATGTCTGAACTGGGGTGGCAGAGTGGGCTAAAGAACGGTGATGGATTAAGCCCAGATCTTTTGACTGGGTGTGAGTGTTTTATTGGTTCAGATGCTCCGTCCATCACCACCCCCTTTTGTACCGCTTTTGGCTGCCATAAGTGTGGCAGGGTATGCTCAGACGTGAGTCCCTTGCTCACTTTGCCACTGGATTCTAGCAAGCCGGGTTGAAGACGGCTGTAATGCCAGAAACCGGTCCTCGGAAGCTTGTTTCCGGTCCAGGGAAGGCATGGCTTGGCAGTTCGGGCTGGACTGTTCCCATGAGGCACAGGGTCAGACTGATTTGCATATAGCCATGTCTGAACTGGGGTGGCAGAGTGGGCTAAAGAACGGTGATGGATTAAGCCCAGATCTTTTGACTGGGTGTGAGTGTTTGATTGGTTCAGATGCTCCGTCCATCACCACCCCCTTTTGTACCGCTTTTGGCCGCCATAAGTGTGGCAGGGTATGCTCAGACGTGAGTCCCTTGCTCACTTTGCCACTGGATTCAAGCAAGCCGGGCTGAAGACGGCTGTAATGCCAGAAATCGGTCCTCGGAAGCTTGTTTCTGGTCCAGGGAAGGCATGGCTTGGCAGTTCGGGCTGGACTGTTCCCATGAGGCACAGGGCCAGACTGATTTGCATATAGCCATGTCAGAACTGGGGTGGCAGAGTGGGCTAAAGAACGGTGATGGATTAAGCCCAGATCTTTTGACTGGGTTTGAGTGTTTGATTGGTTCAGATGCTCCGTCCATCACCACCCCCTTTTGTAACGTTGAGTTGTTTATGAGCAGTTGAGCGGGCTGAATTTAACCATCTATGGGGAAGGACTGATTTGACCATGAGTTTTGATGTGTGCATTGAAAGATAGAATGACATAACATTCAAAACGAATTACTATTGTGCTTAGGGTGACCCCTATCAAAAGTCAGCTAAGGCTTCCTTACCACTTAACATCATATTTTCAATAAATGTAGTTGGATCAATGGTATCCCATTTAATTCTCAGTCCCTTGTTGGTAGAAGGTAATAGCCCATACCTTATTTATGTTGCTCCCATTCCCCCATTCTAAATGTATAAATAGGGAGAGGGGATTGTGGTCACTGCCACTTAAAATAAACAGTCAGCGGGTAAAAATATTTTGTTAACAAAATAAAGTCAATAATACTACAGTGAATCATGCCAGTGCAAGCTGATATTTAGGGGCCAGTTGCTGGGGCACTATCGCTCGCAACAATCATATACTTTTTGAGGATCAACCTATTTAGCATGTCCCCATAAGGAATATGTTTATCATCAACATCCTTGAGCCCACAAACAGGCTGACCACAAAACTTATATATGGGAAAATTAAAGCCTGCAGCCCAAATTTTGAGACATAAACAACTGTTTAAAGACGAGTGATTGGAAATACATTTATCCAGTGGGCCTATTACCTCAGTGGGCTGCTGATCAAATATATTAAAATAAAAGTTATAAATCATTACACCATAGGCCCCTGTAAAAGACAAAAGTAATAATTGGAATCAAGCAGTACAGGAAAGAAACGTCACCTTTATATGGGAGAGTTTGACAGAAATAAGAACTGCCAACCCTCTCTTTGCCCTACCGGCAGGGGAAGGGATTGGGGATTACTGTATTACAATAAAAATGAAAAACATTGATACAAAAGTCACTCATCATCCAAGACTCTTAGAGGCAAATTATATCAAAACTCTTTAAGAACAAAAGTCTGTGGATCTCATGGTAAGTAATCTCCTATATTTTGGTAGGTGGTCAGACAAAATATCAAGTCAATCCTATTGACTGACACAAATATCAAGTTGGAAATATTGTGACACAGAAAAAATGTGAGCAAGAATATCGTGGACAAGAATATCAATTTAAAGGTAAGTGATATTGATGTTGAACAATGTGTTAATATTGATGTTTTAATTATTTTTGTGTATATTAATATATATATTAATTGCATTTGTTTTAAAATGTTTGCCTGAATATTGTTATTTTTTTTATATTGTTTGTAAATTAATAGTAGTTTTTAAATTTAATGTCATAGTTTTTTGTTATTTTTAGTACCATAGTGGGTTGTGGGGTTTATAGGGTAATGGGGTGGGAAGTAAATTAATTACAAATAATTATTCAAATGTTTACATTAATATTAATTATGTAATGGATAATTATTTATGGTGGGGGATCTTTTTCTTGTTTGCATAAGAGTCAACAACAACATTGCTATGTCACTGTACAGAATACAACGAGAGTGCTGTATGAGTGATAAGGGAAGTGAAGGGTTTTGAACAAGGCTATTATACATGGTCCAAAACAAAAAGTGCTTGTGGTGGGTCAGAGGTAAGAATGTGTCCCCCACTCCAGCAAAATCCTCTCCTCCATCAGTGGCCTTTTTGTATGTGTGTGGCTGTGTGTTTGTGTGTGTGTACGAAGATAGAGAGAGAGAGAGAGAGAGAGAGAGAGATTCAAACAATGTAATCAAACAGCACTGATTTGCTACAAAAGTTAGTTGGACAATTGAATGTGTGTGGCAAGGTGCAGTGTCTGTGTTTTCTGTGTCATCACCTAATACATTAATCAGCTGTGGTGGAGGGCACTACGGGAGCCAGGACAAAAAAGCACTGGGGAACAGGCACCATCTGGCCTCTCTAGAGACACCAGTGAAGACTGGAGTAAACTAATACAACATTTGATGCTAGGGGTTCTGGGAGAGTATGAGGAAGAAGAAGGGCAATAAAGTCTGTAAAGGATTGATGAAGAGCATAAGAATGCACTGGAAGGGCTAATCAAGGGACCCAGTGAGAAAGTATGAAGGAAAGAAATCACAAGGTGCTATAGGGACAAGGTCAGCTGGGGTATAAAAGAAGAAAAGAGAGGTAGGGAATGGAGAGGGTGAGAAAATGGACGAAGGGAATACAAAGCAGATACCATAAAAAGTGCAGAGAAAGGGAGAGAAATACTGCACAGGAGATAGGAAAAGCATAGCGGAATGATTTTGACGGAATGGGAGAGAAAAAGTTGGAGATAAAAGTGATAGAGAATAGAAAGAAAAAGGCAGGGATGAGAATGAAGAAAAGATAGGATGCTGAGAAATATTAGAAAGGAAGAGACAGAAAGCAAGAGGGAGGAAGGAGGTGTGAAAGAGAAGGAGCAGTGGATGCACTTTTGGCAAAACTAAACGATGAGCGGGCCCGATGTTGTATATCATGACTGGAGTCTGCATCAGGAAACCCACCTAAAATAGGGCAAACTTCCCCAGCATACTGATGGCAGGGACCCTGTAGTAGATAGACCACCACCTAAATAGACTGCAAGCAAACTAAGTCCACCTATTAACTCCACCATCCAGGGTTACTTATAACTGCCCTATTGGTACCAGTGGAGTAGCAATAGCCCCTGCAGTATGGCAGGTGATTGGCCTGAGAGATCTGGAGTGGTGTGGAGAATGGGGGGGCCCCATCCATGTACTTTGCAGGGGGGCCCCCTCAAGTTTCGTTACGCCACTGGTTTAAGGTCCAACCATTCTTACCTTTTATTGATGACTAACGGTGGGAGTTCCTCTAAAACAATTACATACGTAGTACAATCTGATGGAAGTTGACAATTGATTATGTTTTTTCCATGGGTACTTCCAACTGTGGTGTGCCTAAGATGAGATGGCTTTATTACTTAATTATTAGGCCTCTCGGGGGAAACTAGGTGTTTATCCTTAAAAATTGGACCTGAGGTTAAAGTACTATAGATAGAAGCAGGCCCCAGGGGAATATCTGCACAGGGAAAGTTTACTATTGTCATGGCGTTAATTATAATATTCAAGCAGCAAGAAGAACATAGTGACTGCTTGATTTCCCAGGTGCAAGGGGCGAGGAAGGAGGTTTTATTGTCCAGTGCTTTACACTATTCTTGACAGTGGCGGCTTGTTACTAATGGGTCCAAGGGCTGCATCCTCCACCCATTAATGAACAGAGCAGCAGAGAGCAAACAAAAAATCATCCTGCTCCTACTTAAGCAAAAATTGTAAAGTTACTCTCTTTTCTTAACTGTATTAAGCTGTGTGCTTAAGTGTGTTTTCACAAACAGTTATGTCAACATGTCGTAGTGCTGTGTTCACCATCCCTAAATCACCCAGGGAGACATGTTAAGCTCCACAGGAAAATAGGAAAGGGAAGTAAAACCAGCATAACAGAGGCTCCATTGGCACCTGGCCTTGCAGCTCAGCGTCATATGGATGACGCCATACACTTCCCCCTCATCAGAATAAACGAAAAAACACCGGGGGTTTATTCACAAGAACGTGTGATAACTCCCGTAAGAGTAGCATAACGCTACTTTCACCATCGCAGCCTATCGCGGGAAAATACCCCTATGTCAACGTGGAATTCACAACACGGCGGTAGCATGCGATAGACTGCCAAAACTGCGAAGAACGTCCGCGATACAACCACCTCGATGGTGACAGAAACACAAACCCCAAAAACCTGCGATGGGCCAAAGCGCGATGAGGAAAGCAGCGATAGCAGCACCAGGCCTGCAACACACACCTGGCAGATGGGAAAAATCAACAAAAAAGTAGAAGAAAAAATGCAAACACAAACTGACCAACACCCTTGCACCATGGAGGCTGCCAGAGCCGGAGCAGAGGACGAGCGCAACCCCACATGACCTCGGACGACCAGCCCGGGACCTCGGGGACAGGGAAGGGCAAGGATAAGAGGAAGATGAAGTTCAGTCCACAGGCAAACAGGATCATAGTCACGGAGGTGATGGAACACCATCAACAACTGTTCATCACCTCCAACGTGTCATTGGGCACCAAAAATTGAATATGGCAGAACATCGTGGACAAGGTGATTGCCATCGGAGAGCAAAAGAGGACAATGGACGAGGTCAAGAGGCGATGGAATTACATCAATCGGCGAACCAAGGAGAAACTCTCCGCCAACCGGAAGGCAGCAATGCAGACTGGAGGTGGGGGCCCAGCGCCACAGCTCGAGCTGGATGACATGGAGAAGCTGGTGTTGACAGTCATTAGTGTGGAGAATGTGGCCGGAGTAGGGGGATCAGGCACTGCTCGACAGGACATAACACAACCGCAACAGGGTGAGTGACCATCAGGTACTGGGGGACGGGTGGAGATGGTACACATGCACAACCAAGCAAAGCACAGTGCACACCCACAATGACTCTGGGTCCTCGACCAGATCCACAGACTGTCACAATGTACAATGCCATGCTGTCTGAATGTCAACATGTACCATGCCGCTACATACATGTGGACACATTGCAATACACCATCTCCCCTTCACATCGCAGAGGCACCGTCAACACCTCCTGCAGAGCATTCCAAGCCACTCTTCACCAATGACGAGGAGGACAACACCATCATCGACACCAAAGCCATCCAAGACATCATTGACCTCATCCGACACTCACCTCCAGGATCAGGGCAGACCAGCTGCTTCGAGGAGGCCCCACCCACTACCCAAAGCACCCAGCAGGAGGCACCCACTACCCCACCACCCCACAAGACCCCCAGGAACAACACATGGCCTCCCAACTCCATGTGCTGGAGGGCCAGAGGGAGACCACAGAGCAGGGGGGGGGTTGACCACATGGCTACCAAACTTGACCTCATTCTTGGTTGTGTAGCCCCGCTCCATGGTCTGCAACGAACCCTGACTGACATCGCTGGAATCATGACACTGAGAGAAGAACACCTGTATGCTCAGAGTGTCTCCAGCGATACCAGCCGTGAGCTGGCACACATGCGGAGGCTTATGGAGGACAGTGTGCGTATGGAGGCGGAAAGGATGGCAGCCACTGCTGAACATCAGCACAAATTCTGCAGCACACTTATAGGCACATTAAAGTTAAAGCGATGTCCCAATGGACATAAAATACAGAGTTCAAGGGCGAAGAAGTGGTCCACAAAAGTATCGATTCTTCTTTTATTGGTCATACATGAGCCAGCCGACACGTGTTTCGTCGCAAGAAACCACACTGTTTCCGCGACTCCTCAGGGCTGTAGGAGTGAAGATTTCGGACAAGCAGGTCGCGGTGCCGGTGATAATTCCGACCCGGCTCCGCTCGAGACCGGGTATTGATAGAAATTGGATACGGATTTCACAAGAATGGAGCGTAGTTCATCCAACAGTATTAGGTGGAGATCCTTTGTTGAAAACCCATATGAGGACACTGTTTTTCGAAGTGGGAATATTGATGAGAGTTTCAAGCTCCGTGTTTTCAAAGTTAAGGCAAGTGGCCCTACCAGTCTTTAGGTCCCCGAGGTGCGGGGATGATTTCGCGATGACTCTTTCGGGTCCGCGTTCGAGTTCCGGGTTCATCCACCTAATACTGTTGGATGAACTACGCTCCATTCTTGTGAAATCCGTATCCAATTTCTATCAATACCCGGTCTCGAGCAGAGCCGGGTCGGAATTATCACCGGCACCGCGACCTGCTTGTCCGAAATCTTCACTCCTACAGCCCTGAGGAGTCGCGGAAACAGTGTGGTTTCTTGCGACGAAACACGTGTCGGCTGGCTCATGTATGACCAATAAAAGAAAAATCGATACTTTTGTGGACCACTTCTTCGCCCTTGAACTCTGTATTTTATGTCCATTGGGACATCGCTTTAACTTTAATGTGCCTATAAGTGTGCTGCAGAATTTGTGTTTCGTTTACTTGGTGTGTCTCCTAAACACACCTTGAGGGGTTACAGGGCCTTGCCTCTCATCTGCACGCACCTTCTGTCTTAAGCATCCAATTGTGCGCTAACTTAGCAGTGCGCCCAGAATTTCCCTCACATCTAAAACCCTGTTTCTTTTAGTTATACTGCTGAACATCATCTTAATGTAGCAGGGACATACCATGCCCTGCAGATCCTCATCATGGCATTGCTGCCACAAGGCGTGGCAATGTTGAATGCTGCTGCCCCCACACCATCCACTTCTCCGCCCCCTGGTGTGGCTATGCCTCCCTGTGCGGCAGGCCTAACCACTCCGGCACCTGAGGTGTCAGTGCCACACAGTGTGGCAGATAGACCACCTCAGGCACCTGAGGTGACAGTGCCACACAGTGTGGCAGATAGATCATCTCCGGCACCTGAGGTGTCAGTGTCACACAGTGCCAGTGCCGGTACAGCAACACCCACAGGTGGGGCAGGGCACACATCCGGCGACGAGGACGTGGATGGGCCTGTGATCAGAAGGGCTCAGTAGCATTCATTCCTGCCACCTGGCCTGTTTCTGCCTGGTCCCGCACATGGCCTCATGACCTTCCACTGACCCCCGATTCACTCAGATGCACTCACCTTGGACAGCGACATGGACTGCCACATCCTGTTTGATGACCAATGACACGGCTACCAGACTGCGGACTGCACCCCTCCTCTTGCACAGGACTTGTCTTCCAAGGATGGACTCTGGCTGGCCCTCCATGGGCCCATATAGTGTGGTGTATTCGGCAGTGCCCTGTACTGCTCCAGCTGAGTAACATCACTGGATGTGCAATAAACATCCAGTGACGCACTACTGTGTCATGGCTTTTATCATTCATGTATGTATGTGTGGATGGATTTAGGGATAGTGATTTCCCTTGCGTCAATGATGCTCATCCTGAGGGATACCAGTCAGAGAGTGCTACATGTCGAATTAGGTCACGGGTCCCGTGGACACCACAACAGGGACATACGTACCAGCCACTTTCTGGTCCGGACATGGACTGAACCACGCCCAGTGCCCACGAGTCATTTTTGCAAGCCCTGCCCTGTTCCTGCGTACAGCAGGCGAGACAAATTCGCTCATGCTCCCAGAGGGGGGCCTTATTGCTACATGTCGCAGGCGTACTCGCTGGTGGTGTGCAGGTCACTGGTCTAGTTGTCAGCATGTCACAGCCACTCCCTGAGGGCAGATTTTCACGCACAACACACCCACCCGGCACAGGCGTCACAGGCCATGTGACCCTGAAAATATAAGGGGCCGACAACGTCACATACCCCTCTGCCGCTGGGGACTGGATGACGGACCTGAGCACTTGAGGCCGGCACGGCCTACCGCCACATGGTGCTGACTGGGATTGAACAGGGTTTGTGGCACCCGAGGCCTTGAGGCCAGCATGGGCCTCCCACGGGACGATGACTGGGGTTGAACAGGGTTTGTGCAGATGCTGTATTGCGGCCGGCACAGGCACTCCACCACGGGACGGTGACTTAGGGTGCACTAAGTCATTGGCACCTTGAGCTGCTGAGCGGGTGTGCAGCCTGCGATGATGGCCCGACCTGGGGGTCCGGACTGCTTAGGATTTGTGTGTCTTGCTGGACCGCAGTGTAGGCCGTGCCAGTGGCCTGCGCAGGCCTACCGCCACGCTGCCCCGCTTCCGGAGTCACACAGTTAGTGGCACCAACTGGGCTAAGCGGCTGTGCAGGCTGCGATGTTGCCGGGTGCCCTGGTATGTCCTATGCCATTGTGTGATCAAGTCCCAGCACCAGACGTGTGACCTGGTGGCCTGCACAACGTGGATGCATGGTGTGGAGGGGGCCATGTCTGTGGGCCCCGGGCTTGTGGCTTGCAGTGGCATGCGGTGGAACCTGCAGTCTACACGCCGATGGCAGAAGGTGAGCAGTGTCGCCCCGGTGTACATGAGTGTGCATGCTCCGATGGGCGGAGAGAGGGCCTGGGATGCCTCTGGCAGTGTGCATGGGTGACCGGGCGACGTTGTCTTGTGCAAGTGTGTGTACTGTGCCAATCATGTCCCTGGACTCTATTTCAGATGAAGGCTCTGTCTCAGATGTGTGACCTGGTATGCAGCTCTACGTACCAGCAAGTGGTTGGAGACACACCGGTGGCAGCAGGTGAGCAGTGTGGCCTGTGTGCGCTGGGTCGTCTCTCTCTCGCTCTCTCTCTCTCTCTCTCCTTCTCTTTCTCTCTCTCCCCCTCTCTACTTCTCTCTCTCTCTCTCCCCCTCTCTTCTTCTCTCTCTCTCTCTCTCTCTCTCTCCCCCTCTCTTCTTCTCACTCTCTCTCCTTTGCTCTCTCTCTGTCCTTTGATGTGCGCAGGACACATCTTCTCATCAAGTATTTTGTCTTGCAGGCTGTGACCAATAGACTGTGTTGAGGGGAGCCGCCATGTGTCTTCATTTAATTTTTGTGTTGTTTCAATAAAGTTCCATTGTTTGCTTCGAAAGTGAATGTGTGATGCTCATTTCTGTGACGACACATGCATGTCATCAGTTGTGATTGTGCGACATCAGGCGGATTATTTCATACATGTTTAGGTTTAACTGATGTGGCATGTCTTTGCCGGGGGGGGGGGAGTTGGCCCGGGGGGTTGTCCTGTGGGTGGTGGCCGTGGGTGCTGTGGCCCTCTTGGGTGTCCGGCCTGCATAATTATTTGCTCCATGGCATCTGTTGCCCTTCCGATTACTCCCTGGGCTCTGCTCCTTTTTGTGGTGCAAACTGTGGTCGGACTTTACACCAGGTCAGAGCAGGTGTAAAAATCCTGCTGCTGACGCGCCTTATCGCATGTTTTGTGTTCTTATCGCCGACCTGGCTGGTCGTTGTGAATGTGGAGTTCTGGTGTTGTCGCTGATTTTGGCACGGGAACGCCTACTCTGCTTCTCATTAGCGATAGTTGCGGGAGTCCCCTGTGGCAATGTATTTGCGACTGCTATCGTGGGGAAACTGGTGTTGTGGGCTGTTAGCACCAGCTTCTGAATGGTGGGGTAAATTCATCACGACTTTGGCTGCGATAAAGTGTATTCATTCTGCAATAGCTCCTTGTGAATATGACCCCTTGTGTCTCCCCTTCCTGTTTCCATTATGTAAACTGGTCACAGTGAAGATTGGTATTTGCGGATGCGGTGAGGTTCAAAGCTGCTGCATGAGGCAACTATGCAGGTAATGGTACAATGGTACAGGAGCGCTTCAGTGAAAAAATAACTTTAGACTGATTTTTAAATTAACTCAACCAGCGACTAAACTTTCCATTCTGGAAATTATCTCATTGTAGCTGCTGTGTAATTGTGAGGTAAAAGACCAATTGGAAACCCTTTAGAGACAGCCAGAGAAACAGTGGAGCATATTCACGAGCCCCTATCGCTACCACAACATCACTTTCAGTGACGTTATGGGGTTGATAGGGGCCTCGCCTTATTCACAGGGCAGCGTTAAGCCACTTAACGAGGCTTAACGCTGCCTTGTGAATAGGCTCCCTTTCACGCTGTGTTTAGCGTTAAAGGGTATGCAGTGGGTGTTGTGGTGGACGTTCCACCTCAACACCCATTGATATTTACGCAGCCCCCTATTCACAAGGGCAGCGTAAATAGGAGCTAACACCAAACTTAAGACCAGGAAAACCCTGGTCTTAAGTTGGCGATACGAGGAAAAATGCTTTATTTCCCTCGTTTTTACATTCTCCATGTGTGCTGCCTTGTGCAGCACACATGGAAAATGCAAAAAGCCATGGTTTGTTTATGTTCAGGAAGGTGTTTCTTTCTGTACATAAACAAACCTTTTTTTTATGTCGTTTTGTAACTTACATGTGTGCTGCATGAAGCAGCACACATGTAAGTTACAAACTGGCATTTTAGGTTCATTTATGTGCAGGAAGGGACACCTTCCTGTACATAAACAAACCTCCCTGTTTGCAGACACCCTTGCACTCTGGTGCAAGAGTGCGTGAGTTGGGGCTAAGTTGTGAAACTTAGCGCCATCGCAGGGGGAAAAGCAAGGCTGCACCATGTCCTTGTAAATATGGTGCAGCCTTGCTAACGCCTCTCTCCGCCACATATCCCCCAGTGTGTGGTTTCTGTTTCCCACCTACGTTCTCACCTTATGTCCCAAAATGATAGATAGAGAACTAACCTTTGATCTAAAATGGGAGAGAACGAAATCATTTAGTGCCTGAATGGCAGTGTCAAACCTGAAAAATTGTTATCAATCCTTGGCAGGCATTTTATTTCGACATGCCTCCTTTTTCTTCATGATCACATACGACAACACTTTCAAACATGAGTTCAGTACATGTGCTGTAAAGAAATCGTTCTTGTGCTTACTAGAACTTAATGTTGCCCCATGTATAATAACAACTCAAGCGTTTTTAGAGTGTGCATGACAACTGACTTGCCTCTTTGCTTACCCTCTTTGTTCACTACTGACATCCTCATAGGTGGGTAGAACCTGGGTAAGCTGTAAAAATATAATGCATAGGGAAACTGTGCCTTGCCACCATTTCTTGAAAGTTCTCTTGGGGATGGTTAACAACAAAGTCTTAAGGAGGGTATGGTTTCCTCTCACCTCATAAAAGTAGGGTTTGAATATTTTGCTCGTTCTGTTCGATTCGAGGCAAAAGAAAGTCCTTCAGTATTACCTCTAGTTTGTGAAAAGGACAAGCAGTGCTCAAATAACGTGGATTGCAACTTTTCCAAGACAATTTTATCAAAATTGCGCATGTGCCTCAGTTCGGAAGGATTGGGGCCACTGGTTGTATTACCTTATGACAATTGGGAATGTTTTCCTCTTAAGGCTGCTCGGTTTGTAACACCTGCCCACCTTTCTGTTCTCCTTTAGGGGATGGTGGGCTTATAGATGTCTGGTGACCAGCAATTACTTTGATGCTATTAATTTGTGAGCTCTGGAAAATGCACTGATTTCCCTCAAGTGCTTTGGTAGGACTGATAGTCACATCCTCTTGGTTAATTGAGCAGATGCCACTTATATACACCGCTGGACTGGTTGCAATGAAAGGCGCATTTACCTCATTAGCAAGTCATAGCTGGTGCATCCTAGGAGTGATGCGAAGCTGTGTGTGTGTGTCCTCTCCTCAACTAAACCGAATTCTGAGGTAACTGCCCCCATTACAGTAGCAAGAAAGGTAGTAATTGAGGATGTGGTGGAAACTGCAGTGTTTGCCCCACTTTTCAGGGTTGAGGCTTTCCTTTTACCTATAGCAACAGTTCGAAATGAGCTGTTCGACTTTACTGATGTCCTCGAATTAAGCACTCACTGCCTAATGATGCAAGAAGAAAAAGAAAACCAAGAAGGGTGGTCCTGCCCTGCCTCTTCCTGGCAATGACGGGTGCAGGACAGGCCTGCCCCTGGCCAGGGCTGTGTGTGAGTACGCCCATTGCATGGGATGACCTGCTCTAAATAGGCTCTCTCACAGGTTGGGTGGTACTTCCCCGCCAAGGCAGCAAGGTGGATACTGGGAAATGGAGTCTCCTTCAGCTGCCGAGAGAGCAGCAGGTGAAAGTTTTGGATGTATGACGTTACAATGCATACTTTTACAACGCCTACCTTTACATCGCAAGTTTTACAACGCATACCATTACAACGCATAGTGCTTTAGGGCACTGGATAGTGAATAGTTTAATTTACTATTCCAACTCCAGTCCCCGTGGATAGTAGGGAAGGTGTTGGATAGTACATTAAACCTATTCCCTATCCTAGAGCGCCCCCCAGCGCAATGCGTTGTAATGGTTTGAGTTGTAAAAGTTACGTCGTAATGGTAGTGTGTTGTAAAAGTTTCGTTGTAAAGGATGTTTACCGAAAGTTTTGCTCTAAAGAGTTCTCACTACAGGTGGTAGGGGTCCTCCCCTCCAAGGCGGCAGGGTGTGTCCTGGGAAATGGAGTCCCCGTCGGCTGTTGTGCGCGTTCTCAAAGCCTGATTTCCTCCGGGCTCAGGTTCTAAATGACTGCAGCATTTCTACACTGGTCCAGAAGTTTTCGAAATACTGCGGACTGGAGACAAAGCATCACTCGTTTTATCTAATGTTGAATGGACTCGAGGCAGCACAGGTGCCTTTGCTGTAGGGAGTAGGCGCCACCCTGATCTAGTAATTTTAAAAACACTGGGAACTGGAGGCAAAATATCACTCGGGTGTCTTTACTGCAGCTACTCTTGACTGTGGCAGCTTTCCACGAGAGGCCTGTGAGATTCTTTTTATAACCAATTCTAGATAGCTGTTGAAAACTCGTTTTTCCCTCTCTCATGATGGCGGATCACATCGATACAGCCCATGACTAGGGTCAGAAGCCAGTGACACTGGAGGTATATAAGAAGCCATGACAAAAACCGTGAACCATGAAACTCGGGCATACATGGCAACATTTTAGGACAGGGACTTGGGAGATTTAAAGTAAAAAATCGGGAGAATGAAAATTCCCCATTGACTTCTATTGTATAAAATGCAATTTCAGGCTGGGCACAGCTAAAATAAAGCCATTTTTGGCTTGAGAAATCGGTACTCTCCCGCCGGAATCGGGTCTATTGGCATGTTCTCAGGGATCAGCTTAAAAAATTTGAAGCAGAATTCTTTGCCAAACAAATAAAGAGAATATGACTGAAGAATAACCAAAAGCATTAGGCACCTAGATGTATAACATTATATATAGTGCTGTTTTATCTGGCTAGCAGCAATACCCACATCACAAGGTAAGGTTATAGCAGGCGGTGCTAGGGCTGCTGCTGCGGCTAGACTAGGAGACTCAAGTGTACAAAGGGAATAACTTGCTCATTCAATTTGAATGAAATTGTATCTGAGGCCTTTGGGGTGGGGGGGCAATGGTAAACAACAGTATCAACTGTGTTTCATTATTCTCTTGTCACAAAGAGAACTTTCCATGATGTAACTCTGGCATGTGACAGACAAAGAGAGACAGATTACTTTTGAGTCAGCAAATGAAATTAGACCCTTGTTGGATGTGTTTTTTTTTTTGTTTGCTCTTTTGCTAGACATGACTCAACCCCTTATGGCATTTCTTTGCTGTAAATTGTATATTGCTGCCTAACTTAAGATCTCCATCCCTTTGTCAGCTTTGTTACAGCTAATATATCTACTCTGCGGCATTGACTTTTTCTGACCTCAGTATGAAGAGGAAAGGCCATATACATGAGAATCTTTTTAAAGAAACCTAGCTTTCTTTTATGGTCACCTGAGAGGGCACTTCATTTTGCTTGTCATCGAGAAAAAATCCAGAATCCCATGTTACGCCTTTGCGATATGCAGCATAAATATTCTTCTACTGTCAGGACTATAGAATATATATTTCCTTTGAAATTCGGGTAAAATGTATGAGAATTATTTCTCAAATGAATCTGTCACTAATGCGTCTAAATGTAATATTAGTCAGTATAAGAGGAGTTAAAAATATAATTACTTCATATATATACCTACTGAATTCCACAGCTTTTTAAGGATGTAATGCATTGTAATATTTACAATGTTGTTTTATTTATGGTCTGTAAATCTCTCTGCACATCTTAAAATCTCCCCATAAATCATTTCAAAGATCTATTGGGTCAGGAATGTCACATGTAGGTCTAGGAGGTTTGTACTCTTGCCACATTTTTAGGATATCCCAAAGAATAAAACGTGCACAATCTGCATGGTAATCATTTACTTAGACGGCGGTTCTCTGGAAAGCAAAGCCTGGACCTAGGAATACTGGCAGTCCATGGCATGGAACATGCACCCCTTCTCACAATAAAAATATCCAATGCAAGGGAATCTGCAATCCCTGTATAAACGCCTGTCTCTAATTTCTGTATAATCAGCAAGACATCAGAACTCGGGTCATGGAGCAGCTGTTTAATGCAAGAAAAATGAAATGTTGCATTTCTTTCTTCAGCTCTATTGTTCTCGCTTAAAGTGGCTAGTAGAAGAACATGATTCTTTTTTACATTCCTTAGACAATTATAGAAAAATTAAAATCTATCTGCATATTTCTACACATTCTGAACAACTATAGCTTAAAATAAATAAATAATTATAACTGACTTGTATTCAACTGTTTCTAATGTCTTTTTGCAGCAAATATCTAACAGGTTTTTGATGTGTTTAATCTTGCACTATACATTTTATTTGTATTCATCATGTTTGCGGTGTGGAGTGGTGTGGCGCACTGGTTAGAGGCGGCAGACCCGTAAGCAGAGAAGGGCCCGGGACCAGGGTTCAATTCCCGACGCGGCAGGGTTGTGGACCAGGGTCAAAACGGACTCGATAATTCTCGCCTCAGTGCCTACTCTAACCAGGGAACACACTCGGCAACTCTGGGCATTAAGCTTGCCTCATCTCTACAACGGCCCCCCACAGACGCCGGGGATGCCTGGTTTCACCTTGGAGATACCCAGAAAGGGACCATCTCACAGGGAAAACCAGGACGGGTTCCCCAGTGGTCTTCAGCGCCAGGATACTCCTTGGAGTCGCAGTGCGCTTTACTAGTACACCCACATTTACATTTTGCAAACACGTTGAGTCTTTCAAATGAAAGAGCTATGCTCCATGGTTTTAAGTGGTTTGTGGGAAAGATGATGGTGTGACCATGTAGTATATGGGCTAAAGTACTCACTGCCATATATGATAAGGATATTACAAGTCAACTCAGAGTACCATAACCTTATAAAGGTACTTTGCCTTTGGTCTTGTTCCTCTATATGGTTACGGAACTCCAGCTGGAGAACATTTTAAAGCAACACGATGGGCTGCATTCTTCGCAAATGGAGCATGTGGTACACTATGAAGTTGTGTGACATAGTTCTATAACAAGATCAATTGCTAGCCCTATGAACTTCAAACTGGTTTCAGGAACTAGAGCTCCTACAATGGGTGCATTGTGCGCAGTTATGAAAAGACAGTCACAGATCTAGACTAGCACTTCCCTCAAAAACTCCAACACATAGGTTTTACTGACAGAATAAAGGGAGCATTGTTTTATTATTATCCCTTACGAAGAAAGCTGTGGGAACACACACAAAGAGGGAAGTGTTTATATTTCACAACACATGACAGAATAGGAGATATCTGTATAGATTAATTCGTTGGGAGCACAAGTGTTGATATTTAACTTTTCATGGATTTTACATCATCACCCAGAAAGTAATATATTGCTAGTCAGTTAGAGGTTACATAGCAACTTGCTGATTACACAGTGAGCAATGACATCATGTGGGATGAAAGGAACCCTTTGAAACTGTTTAAAACTTTACTCCAAACCATGGATTCTATGTGAATTGTGTGTGTGTGGGTGTGTGTATATATATATATATATATATATATATATATTCACTGAAAAAACCATAGGTTATAGACCATATATAGTTAGGAATTAGCATTTACAAAACCTTATTTTACTCACACAAAACCATTGAAATTCCATATATAGTTAGTTGCACTAACTATATATCGCGCACCCGCAATCCACTGCTGATGATGTCACATATTACATCATTCATGACATGGTCAGTGACATCACTGATGACATCACTGATGACATCTCAAATGACATCACTGATGACATCACTGATGACATCTCAAATGACATTACTGATCACATCACTGATGACATCATTCATGTGATGATACGATGAACCTCTTCAGACTCTAATATAACCTTAGATACACTCAGTGTAAACAGACACTCACAGACTGTCACTCATCCATGGAGTTACTCACACACCTAGTCAGTCTTGCAAAGAATCAATCACACCTCCATTTCCTCAACTATATAGTTATACACACCTTACTTATTGAAACATATACTAACACATATTTACTCTCTTATACAATCCCTGATACAAGTTCACAATGATCCATACAGCCACTCACACATTCACTGGCTCTTATGCACAGTTATTTATATATGTCAACTCTCACATGTACTGTGTTTTACATATGTACTTACTTTGACATGTAGCACTGAGATATCCATTCACACACCAATACACTCATGCACACAGTCAACCGCCCATACAGCTGTTTCCACGTGCACTTTTGAACCCATACATCTAGTGAATCAACTGCTCACACATGTATGCACAGAGTCATACACCTCCCAGCCACCCACACACACACTCAGTCTCCTATACAAATACTTGGGCAACCAATCAATAACCCATATAGTTAGTCATATAGCTAATGATCAACACATGCAGCAGATTACAGAACAACAGACACAATGATGCACAAATTAAAACAGTTTAGTCACTAACCCATGCACTCAGTGAGACACATTTAATCACTCACTCATACAGTCAGTCATGCACCTACTAAATCCTTCATCCAGACACTTATACATCCACTCATTCTTCAATATGTAAGACATATTTTAACTTTACAGAAACATACAGTCACTGGATGTTGTCATCAGTGATGTCATCAGTGATGTCATTTGAGATGTCATCAGTGATGTCATCAGTGATGTCACTGACCATGTCATGAATGATGTAATATGTGACATCATCAGCAGTGGATTGCGGGTGCGCGATATATAGTTAGTGCAACTAACTATATATGGAATTTCAATGGTTTTGTGTGAGTAAAATAAGGTTTTGTAAATGCTAATTCCTAACTATATATGGTCTATAACCTATGGTTTTTTCAGTGAATTTAAATGGTTTTTTAATAGCAAATATCAAAAGCTTTAAAATGTATTCTTCTTTAAATCAAAAAATATATTTTATATGTTTTTAATACAATTTTTTTATGTATATATATATATATATTTTTTTGTTTCGCTACCGGTCCGCGCACCGGGTAGCTTCCCGTTAGCTCAATTTGGTGCCGGGACCCAGTCCGCGAACCGGTAAACGTTCCGTTTGCGCAACTGCCGCGTTAGAAAACAACATCGTGACGTGTCGCATCAGCGTGACGTATCGTGTTGTCGCGTGATACGTCATATGACGCGCCGCGTTAGCGTACCCGGAAGTGAACCGGTACGCGAAGCGAGGCGCGAAGCGCAGCTTCCCGGAAGCGATCCGGGACGCGGCGCAAAGCGCGTAACGTAAACACAACAGGTCATGTGACTTGTTAATAACACTTTTCATTGGTTCATTTCACTTTTGGTTTCCTAATGATGTAAGACTAGGTCATGTGACCTAAAAGTAACACTTTTCATTGGTTTAGAACTATTGTTTTTCCCAAATGATGAAAACCCCTCCTTGTTTCCTCACTCTGACTTTCATCTTTGTGAGAGGAAGACCTTTTGTCATCACTGAGCAATGGCTTCATTAGTAGCTTCAGCTGGTGCTTCCCCACCACCTCCACCACCTCCAAGGAAGAGAGGACCACCTGCTGAAGTTATCATTCAGCAAGAGGAGGAAGAAGAGGAAGAAGAGGAACAGCAGGAAGAGAGGCATTTTTTGCCTGAGGAGCCCAGGAGGTCTCATGTCAAAGAAAATTATATTTGGCAATTTTTTAAATATCCCCGGGGCCAAAAAAAAGTCAATGCCCGGTACGTAGCTTGCCTTATATATAAAGATAATCTGTCCAGAGGGACAGATAAAAAATATAGTTACGGCAATTATACAATGCATCGCCATATGGAGAGGTGGCACCCTATCAACTACAGTGCTGCGCAGTTACGTGACCAGCAAGATAATCCCACTTCTGTGGCCAGAAGATCAGTTGTACAGGAAGTGACAGGACCAGAGGCGAGGGAGACGGTCCCAAATATACAGATGAGGTTCGGGGAAGTCAAACAAGTGTGCGTGCGTTGCAATCAGTTGATTTGCTACAGAGAAAGTAGCATCACTCTAATCAACAGAGCTATCGACAATCATGATTGTCCGAAACGCCCCGGAGAATAAATTCTTTTTTTTTTGTTGCTCCTGTTGAGCCCTTTACGATGAATCGTTTTCGTTTCCCCCCCAAAAAAAAACAAAAAAAATATAAAACTGTTCAAAAAATACAAAAAAAGTAAAAAATTGTTCAGAAAAATAATAAAAAAATATAAAACAACAAAAATAATTTTAAAAAAAGTTCTTTTCAGAACTACCTCCCCTTTATAAAAAAATTGCTAGAATGTTTAGCACTCTGGCAACCTCTATTTCTTTTGGTTCGCTTCCCGGTTCGCTCGCCGGTACGCGAACCGGGAGCGAACCAAAAAAAAAAAAAAGAAGAGTAAGTATAAGGGAAGGAAACAGAGAGTAATGTTAAAAGAAAGACAGCTATAGGGAGTAACACAGAGATACTGTTTAATAGATCTATTTACAGAAGAAAAGATGGAAGAGGGTATAATTGTGAAAAACAAAATAGATAAGGAAGTGGAAGAAAAAAAGGAGAGTAGAAGAATAATAAACAAGAGTTTCTTAGAGAATGTGAGTGAATGTTCAAAATAAGATTAAAACATGTGGAATAACAGAGAGAAAAAACAGAAAGCAGAAAAGAAGAAGTAACAGAAAAGGAATGATTGAAACAGCAAAGAAATGTAAATAACATAGGGGCATATTATCAACATAGGTGATAAAATTATCGCTGCTTTTATCGGCAGAAATCTGCCACTAAAGCCGCTTTTGCGGCAGTTTTCTGCCGATAATGACTGCTTTTATTGGCAGAAAACTGCCGCTAAAGCCGCTTTTGCGGAAGAAAACTGCCGCTAAAGCCACTTTTGCGGCAGTTTTCTGCCGATAAAAGCAGCGATAATTTTATTGCCTGTGTTGATAATATGCCCCTTAGTGTGCTTGAACTACAGAGAGAAAGCATAATGAACAAGTAGTGAAAGAGTGATCAGTCAGAGACAGTGAGAGTAATAGAGACGGAGTGAGTGAACAAGAGTGAGGAAGTATGAGAAGAGAGGGACTGAGAAAAAGAGTGGAAGGAGTAGAGTAAGTAAGTAATAGAGAAAGGAATGAGGGAAGTAGCAAAGGCAGGAAAGTGAGGGTTAAAGAAATGAAGTAGTGAAACTAATAGAAGTTAAATGTGATAGAAATGTAACGAAAAGAGTACAAAACATTTACCTTATAATTGTCGTTAACTTAGTCACTTGTTATTTTTATACTTTCAATCTGTGAAAGAGAGAACAAACATTTGAAAAATATTAAAACATGTATTTAAAAATTAGAAAAGACAAGGGAAAAGATTGAAGGACAAACAGTTTTTCAACAACTTTGACACTTACAGAAGCCTCTGCTTCTCCATGCCCCTACACAGTCCTAAAAATATACATTTTAAACTAACAGTATCTTGATGCAGATGAAGTGAGGCCTATCTTGCAACATGGTGCATCTTTTGCACTGCTGCTGTCTCACAAAAGTGACGCAACGGTAGCGCAAAAGAGGTGCACAGCCATCATAAAACTGTCCCTAACATTTGAAATGATTGTTTCAGGATGCCAATAAGGTGTGTCCTATCCAGAGGTTTGTTTGAGGTGAGGCCTACTCAGGGTTGCAGATGAAATTTAGAGTTGTTGAAGAGTACAGAGGAGATAATACATGTCCATGCCTACCAATGAAGTGAGTCATGTCCACTTTACTCTTGAACAAAGGCCAGACCTCCTCTGTTTCCCTGGACAGGCCTAAACTTGATCTGCACAATGTGATTCATAATATTAGGAAACACAGGTGATGTAATTGAAAAACGTGCAATTTCTTTTGCTCATTTCACAATCACATCACTTGTGTTTCCTTTGCTTAGGTATCTCATTGTGCAGATGTAGTCCAGCATATGAAAGAGTACGCAGAAGTGCAGCACTGCATGCAACAACTTTGACACTTACTGAAGCCTCAGCTTCTGCATGCCCCCTACACAGTCCTAATTATATACATTTTAAACTGACGGTATCTTGCTGGAGATGAACTGAGGCCTATCTTGCAACATGGTGCATCTTTTACACTGCTGCTGCGTCACAAAAGTGACGGAACGACGGCGCAAAAGAGGCGCACGGCCATCATAAATCTGCCCTTAACATTTTAAATGATTGTTTCTAGATGCTGATAAGGTGTGGCCTACCCACAGATTTGTTTCAGGTAGGTCCTACTCAGGGTTGCAGATGAAATTTAGGCTTGTTGAAGAGTACAGAGGAGATAATACATGTGCAGGCCTACCAACGAAGTGAGTCATGTCCACTGCACTCTTGAACAAATGTCAGACCTCCTCTGTCTCCTGGAACAGGCCTAAACCTCATCTACACAATGTGATGTGTAATGTTAGGAAACACAGGTAATTTAATTGAAAAACGTGCAATTTTTTTTGCTCATTCCACAATCACATCACCTGTGTTTCCTTTGCTTAGGTATCTCATTGTGCAGATGTAGTCTATCATATGAAAGACTACGTAGAATGTGAGCACTGTATGCAAAAACTTTGACACTTACAGAAGCCTCAGCTTCTCCATGCCTACTACACAGTTCTAAATGTATATCATAAATACAAAAAGTACAGAATTAATTATACATGTTAAATGGTTTATTTTTGCTGTTCTCAGAATTTATCAAATTTCACTAAAAACAGTGACTTGAAGGTATTCATCATATAACAGCGGGGAAAAAAAACCACAATCAAAATGATTGTGTTTAAAAAACCCATATAACATAACCAATCAGAAATCAGAACTCCTGAAAAGTAACTTACTTTCCATGACGTCGAAGGATATCCTATGAACAGCTTACACTCTGTTGTGCTGTTATTATTTTCAGCCCGCCACTTTCTGAAAGAAAAGCTCCATCGTTTTGACAAATATGTTACATACAATAAATGACTTCTCGCTCTCTACCGCACTTTTCCACAAGGCCAAATCGTGTAAGAGCCATTTATAACTCTTGGAATTCTTCTAAGCAAATCCCGTCATTTTGTATTTCCGCAACTTTCAGAAAGAAAACGTTCAAGATCACTTTCACAATCCTGTACTAGTAATATCTCACCCTTCTTGCTCACTCATGTTCCACATTTCCTATGACACTGATACTGCTTACTATGAAGCAGACTTACACTACCTCTATGACTACTACAATTATTTAATTCTCTACATCACTTTTAATCACAAAGCAATTTAAAACAGTAGATACAATTATATCAACCCCTAGAATCATTATAGGCCAGTTACCTACCCTAAATTCTCTTTTCTGAAAACAGAAAGTAAGAATATTTTTAAGTAAAAATGCAACATTGTATCGTAGTCAAATAGGAATCATTTACGAAACAGCAGCTTTTTTTACATTTTCAATAAGCTGTGTAATAAGCGGATCTTGTCAAAGGACCATCATGTCATATAATAGCTGCAGTTACAAATGTTCTTCCTAAAATCAACGACTGTGTAGCCACAACATTTGTAATTAAAGTTGAAGACTTACTTTCATCAGGTTTATGTAGTTGGAATTTTAAAATGACATTATAACGAAAAGTTTGGTCAAATAATCTAGACAGCATTGCAGACTTACATTACCTCTACTCCATGTTTTGATTGGCTGCTTGAATTAGCTTATAAAAAGAAACAGTTTTTCTGAACTCATTCAAAGTGCAGTTATTTTTCCATGACGTTAAGTGTTATGGTAAGAACACCGTTTGCTTTGGGAAATACTCTGTTGTCCTTTAACTAATCCGTGCCCACAACTTTCTGTAAGAAAACCTTCTTTTTTTCCAGGAACTATTTAAAACTCAAAAATAACTTTTGACTCTGTACTACACTTATCCTCAAGGCCAAATAGTGTAGGAGCCATTAGAACCTCTTGAAATTCCTCAGAGCAAATCCTGGGATTCCTTCCCTAAAATTTTGGTTTTAAAAACACCAGTTAAGAATTTTTAAGGTCAAAAGGCAATTTTTTTTTTTAAGTTAAAACAGAATCATTGCAGAATGACCAGCCGTTTCTAGACTTTAAATAAGCTGTGTAATGTCCTGATGTTGTTGAAGGACCGTCATGATATATAATTGCTGCAGTTGCAAAAGTCCTTCCTGATATTGACAACTGCGAAGCCACAACATTTTTAATTAAAGTTGTCAATTTTGTTCCATCAGGCCTACATCGTTGGAACATTAAAATGACATACTGGCCATATGTTCGTATAAATAATGTTGACAACATTTCAGACTTACATTGGCTACACTCCATGTTGTGATCAGCTGCTTTTACTAGCTTATTAAAGGACACTGATTTACTGTCTGGCAAAGTTAAATATATAAATTTTTCTGAGTCTACACTAGTAGTACTTGATACCCTACAGTTCTCGCAGTCATGCTGCCATTGATAAGAAAGCCCAAACAGGTGATCTACATCTACACCTTCATCATGCAATACATCAAGCATATACATTAAAAACTCCTGACAATCTTGCTGAATATTTTGAGAGAATTGTGTTTGACCTGAACATCTGTCTAACAGATTTCGAATTTCAGACACACTTTCTATTTTTGTTCTATCAGTGCTACATTTCTCTAACATAGAATTCAACAAACTGCAAAATCTTTGATCCGAATTGACCACAATCTCTTCTTTTACATTTTCTAGAGAAAACAAAATATTAACCACTACATTAGCATAGCAGTTGACACCAGAACTGTTTTCAAATTGAAAACCAACAACATCTTCAACAAAATCCTTTTTCTTTCTGCTTATAATTTCTGGTTCATCGACTTTTCGTCTTTTTGCTACAACCTCCCTACTATTGGTCACATTTCTTCGTTTCCGGCCTACCACACGTTTCTCAAACAAAGGATATTGAGGCAAATGGGGCGCATACTCTCTTCTTAACCTATTGTATTCCTTAACACAATCTAGATCCGCACAAATGTTTGTGACATCACACTCAATCAAGTACAATCCCGATAAAGTTCTAACTCGTGACAATGCCACATATGCCATACCCTCCTTGAACACAGAACTGCCAATATTCACCAATGCACTGTCTACACTTAAACCTTGCGATTTATGGATTGTCACCGCATATGCCAAGCAAACAGGAAATTGCTTACGGCGAACATATAAGTCTTTCACAAGCAAAAACCTAGCAGAGCAACGACCAATTAGCTGTACTTCCTCAATGCCATCAAACTTAATTTTTAAAAATTCAATTCCATCTCTATTTCTGTATTTCACAAAATCAACAACATTACCCATTGATCCATTTACCAGACCTCTTTCAACATGTAAATTCCTTCTTAAAATTATACGGCAATTTAAGCACACATTCAGAGTCTTTTCAAAACCTGCAGTTTTAGATATAGTCTTCTCTAATGAATCCAATTTTGATTTCAAATTCTCAGACAAAATAATTGTTGATCCCATATGCTCTACTCTGTCAATAGCTTCCAGTTTCACAATCTCTTGGTTTTCTAAATGCAACATTTTGTTGTTGAAGATGGCACATTCTGCAAGAGTTGGCATCAAACATATTCCAGATTTCTTCTCAGTAATTTTCTGAAAAATATTCTCAGGCACAACGTCTTGTTCTGGATACAAATTTGATTTCACAAAATCAACAACATTACCCATTGATCCATTTACCAGACCTCTTTCGACATGTAAATTCCTTCTTAAAATTATACGGCAATTTAAGCACACATTCAGAGTCTTTTCAAAACCTGCAGTTTTAGATATAGTCTTCTCTAATGAATCCAATTTTGATTTCAAATTCTCAGACAAAATAATTGTTGATCCCATATGCTCTACTCTGTCAATAGCTTCCAGTTTCACAATCTCTTGGTTTTCTAAATGCAACATTTTGTTGTTGAAGATGGCACATTCTGCAAGAGTTGGCATCAAACATATTCCAGATTTCTTCTCAGTAATTTTCTGAAAAATATTCTCAGGCACAACGTCTTGTTCTGGATACAAATTTGACAGTAATCGTGCATGTAAAGCTTCTTTCCCATGCTCGGTCACTTTTCCGATTCTAACATCTTGTAGAATATTCTTGTAATCTTCATCCTTCGCCTGACGCATATTTTCACGCAGTTCAGCATAATTGAAGTTTAATCATATATTAACGTTGCCAATGCTCCCTAGGCACTTCCTGGTATCTTCATGCGTGAGAATTTTGAACACAGGTTGTCCTTTCACTGGTGTCAGCTGCAGAAGATCACCGAAACCAATGATGTGTTTGCCACCAAATAACACATCATACTCTGTTTTGAGAACTTCTTGCATTCTCAAATGCACAAAGGCAAGCATGACATTGGAAACCATGCTTGCTTCATCAATGATAAGAAGTTTCATTTTCTTCAAGACTCTTGAAACTTCACAACAAGCATCTCCAGATAACTTGTGGTATTGTAATTTGTTATCATGCTCCACTGGCAGCATCAGTAGACGATGCAAAGTAATACCTTTAATGTTATGTGCTGCCAGTCCAGTTGGAGCGGTGACAACACAAGACAGCGATGACTCAGTCCTTTTCTGCAAATAACATGAAATTGCTTTAATGAGGAAACTTTTTCCAGTTCCCGCTTCTCCACTCACGTACAGTCAGACAGGCTTCAACGACGTACATGAGCACTCTTTCTTCTCATGACTTAATCCATGATCAATTTGGTTGGTAACTTCGTCATATATTTTCCTCTGCTCAACGTTGAGTTGTCTTTCCAAGTCTTCTAAGTTAACCGCATCCTCCTGAGCATGTGCCATGGCTCTTTCCACTTCAATCATGGCAGTGGCAGCTTCATTTTCGATAACTGGTCCTCCTAGTGGATCCTGACTCAATGAAACAGAACTCTGACTGTCCTGAGAACTGTCTCTAGCAATCTCGGCTGCAATCGTTGCTTCCTGCTCGATTTCCGCATTCAACATTTCTAGATATTTGGGAAAAACAGGACATTCTATGGTCTCCTTGGCGGCATTGAAAGAGTCTTCGTAACAGAGGAAATCTCCAAGCAGTTCCTCTTCTGCACGCCAAGGCTTGAAAAGTTGCAAAAGTGCTAAATAGAAAAACTCTTTTTTTTCAGGAGATTCGCCACTCAATTTTCGATGGTTTACCAAGTGGCATTTTCTTTGCTTGACCAGACATCCCTCACTTCCAATTACAGCATACACTCCTTTATCAATATCTTCTTTGATGTTCCTCTTGAATATGTAATTTTGTAGAACCTCATACAGACAAACATTCTCGAGGTGACTGCTTCTATTTGGATAATATGTATCCAACATATTGGTCTTCAAAATATCGGTACTGTTTGGCTCCTTTTCCGCCAAATACTCAATTTCCCGCACAGGTTTCAGAACTCGATTACGCGTTGCAGCAAGACCAAGACTCGCCCAAACGATACTCCTGGATTTGGCATAGAGACTTGCTGAAGACAACCGGTCAGAACATTCGTAAGCTCCGATTTGGCATGGGACGACTTAGACATCTCGAGGTTAGAATCAAATCTCATCGATACCACCCCGTTATTATCCACTGATCCTAACATGGCGACATCCCAATTCTATGACTGGGTAAGCTCTGCAGCTTCCGAACTAGTGCCGACTAAACAACGATCTCGTAATAGATCGGCCCCGTCTGCCCCTTGGTATTCAGCTGAGATACGTATTCAGAAGCAACTGTGCAGGAACAGCGAGAGGCACTGGCGGAAAGATTACACAGACGAGGCCAAATCGAAGTACAAAGAGGCAATGGCCAAATATAAAATCTTAATCTATGAGGCAAAGAAAAAAATGTATTGCGAAAAAATAGAATTAGCCAAAAACTCGAGTAAACTACTATATGAAACTACCAAACAGCTAGCCGGGTCCTCTTCTGATTTAACCCCCCCTCCCTCCCAATCACTTTGCGATGACCTAGCAAGTTTTTTCTTTAGTAAAGTTGATGATATTTACCGAGTCTTCGCAAATAATGCAATCACCCCCCCCCCACTGTCCCCCCTTCACATCTTGGCCCCAACTTCCTGCAGTTCACAGAAGTAGGTCCCCCTCAGGTACGGAATATTATTTCTTCCATTAAATCGGGCTCTGCCTCAGACCCATGTCCTTTGAAAATCCTACGCCCGATTATCGATACAATTCTCCCGTCCATTACCGCGATCTGTAACACCATGTTCTGTACAGGGATCTATCCAGAGATTCTAAAAAAGACCTTCGTAAAACCTCTCCTTAAAAAACCTAACCTAGCCAAGGATGAACCAAAAAGTTATCGTCCAATCGCTAGTCTTCCAATACTAGCGAAAGTTGTCGAAAAAATTATGAATCTTCAATTATCCTCCTTTGTAGAGGAACATAAGTTACTGGATGATTCACAGTTTGGCTTCCGCCAATTCCACGGAACAGAGACTGCCCTGGTTAAGGCAGCGGATGATATCCGATCTATCCGGGATGCAGGAGGTACAGCAGTTCTTATTCTGTTGGACCTTTCAGCAGCCTGCGACACGGTCGACCATGTCACTCTGGTCGATCGTGTCGGAGGCTTGGGCATCCGAGGGAGTGCCAGAGAACTTATTGCTTCATTTCTGGCAGGAAGGTCCCAGGTGGTTACTATCGGACCTTTCAAGTCATCTCCCCTGTCACTGCCATGTGGAGTTCCTCAAGGCTCATCCCTTAGTCCGACACTATTTAACATTTATGTGTCGGACCTTGCTAGAGTCATCAAGGCATATGGGATGAGCCTTACCTCCTATGCAGATGACACCCAGCTGGTCCTAGCAGTCAAGAATGATGGGCTTAAGATAGCCAGCAGTTTCAACCAAGGCATGCAGGCAATTGGGAGCTGGATGGCCGCCAATTGTTTGAAGCTGAATTCCGACAAATCGGAAGTTGTCATTTTTGGCAAACTATCCCCGGAATGGCCCTCACTTTGGTGGCCCTCATCTATGGGGCAGCCCCCGAATCCGATTGACAAGGTAAGGAATTTAGGGGTGGTGTTTGATAGCCGCCTGAACTTCCTACCCCATGCAAATCAAATTTCCTCCTCAGCTTTTCATAAATTACGGCTCATAAAAAAAATGTTGCCCTTCCTACCTGAAAATGCTGGGAAAACCCTGGTCACTTCCCTGGTTTTATCCACCTTAGATTACTGCAACGCCCTATTCTTAGGCGCCCAAGAGCAGGTGCTTCAAAAAATGCAGATCATTCAGAATGCCGCTGCCAGGTTACTTGGGCGCATTCCTAAATACCAGTCAGTGTCAGCCACTATAAGACAGCTGCACTGGTTACCGGTGAGAAAGAGGATCGAATTCAAGTCCCTCTGCTTAGTCTACAAAGCTTTACATAACATCGGACCTGCGTTCTTTACCCAAAATCTCATCCCATACCGTCCTGCAAGAACATTACGCTCATCCTCTCTACAGGAACTACTGGTGCCACGCACCAAATCGGTAGCGTGGGGAGATAGAAGATTCCTGGTAGCTGCCCCGAAACTGTGGAATACTGTCCCACTTGCAATCAAATCGAGTACCTCCCTCTGGATGTTTCGCAAACAGCTTAAGACCTGGCTTTTTAAACAATAAAACTTCAGTCCCCCTTGAAGGTCACACAACACAGAATCTTCAGCGCCGAGATGCCCTAGGGCCGTTGTGCGCGCTTTATAAATATTCTAATAAATAAATAAATAAATAAATAAATTTCTCGATGTGACAACATCATCAGACTGAAACTGTACAACTTCTTACTGAGGCTCTTTTCATGGGAAATGTCCTCCCACATATCCTTCAATTCTGTCTTTTCTTTTTTGGTGATGTAAGATGTCACATACCGAGCCACAGCCATACAGTTATCAGCCACAAACTGTATATCCATGTTAGCATTCCACATGGACAAAATCACTGGGTTGTAGTCGTTGATGTACTTGGACTCTTCGTTCCTTTTCAAATTGTATGTGTTTTTAGGTGATTTCTTCATCACATTATGTCGCAGCGAAGACATCAAACTGTTCACTCTTCCTTTAGAAATCACCGGTCGTGGAAAGGCGAAACGACATTTGGTGTAGAACTTGTCCTTGTTTCTGAATTTACGACGACAGTACTTTCCACAACGATGGCTTTGGAAGCGTAAAACTTGTTCTCTTAGGCTTTTGCCTTCCTTTGCGTTTGGAACAGCACATGTAGAATACTGTTCTATGAAACTCATCACTAAGTCTTCTGGATCTGTTCCAAATTTAGGTGCATCCTTGATCCACAGCAGCATATGTATATGAGGAGCACCTCTTGATTGGTACTCCTTTCTCCAGAAGAAATCCAACACCTCTCCAAGAGGTGGATTTTTCTTGTTCATGATGAAAGACATCATAGCTTCAAATCTATGATTGAAGTACCTGCATACATTCACTGGATCCAAAGAGCACAGTTCTCCGGGTGTCTTGAATTCGATATTTTCAATGTTTCCATTTGCCTCTCGTAGAAATTCAAGTAAGTCTTCCCAGCCATACTCGGCACAGCTGAGAGTGAGGAACCATGTGGGAGTTCCTAAGTTTCTCAGCATACATTTTAAATCACCATGACGACGGTACCAGTACTCATTAGTACCACGCTGACACGCCATCAGATTAATCAGGTGAGAATCCAAAATACTGTCTTGCACATTGACTTTATCCATAAAGTCACTTGCCGAGATGTTTTGCATCTGTATACCACTTTTCAAGATGTGGTTCACTGCATATGACAGTCCAGACAGATCGCTTTCAAACAGGAGATGAAACAAATACGGAATGCATTGTCGAAACCTAGGATCTTCTGCATACAATCGTAAAGTCCGGTATTCAGAAGCAGGAATTTGATGAGGTCGCTCATCATATCTTCCTGCTTGACCTGTTGGAAATAGCTGTGGGAAACACCGAGCTTCCAAACTTTCCTCCCAAACACTAATGGGACTCCCTTTGGCTTGTTTCATTTGAAACAACTCAATAGCATTCCCCATGACTTCCTTGGAATGCAAAGGATGAACACTATAATGTTCATATATTTCTTCACTTTTAGAGGGTTCTACTTTCTCAATTTGACCACCACACAAATCACTATCCTCTTCTTCACTTACTTCCTCTTCTGCAACATATACATTCTTATAGTACTTATTGCTTTTTTTCAAATACAATGTTGCCTTTTTGACTTTCCTAACATCCACTAAATCTTGCCATATTTTCTTACTCTTTGTCGGAACCCCATTAACTAAGACAACCAGAGGTTCCTCTTCTACTTTTTCTACTCCAATTGTATTAATGTTTTTCTTCAAATCTAGAGGCAAATAAACAACTCTTCCCTTTAATCCTCTCTGTAAATCTGATGGAGGTAATTTCCCTGTCTTTGGCTCCATTCTTACAATAGCCTGAAAGGGATGGATACTTTGAATCAAAATAGATTCATAAGTATTTAAATCCTTCAATTCAGAAGGAATCTCAACCAATTCCAGATTATTATGAACCGCTCTAGCAGGCATCAGGTTTTGATTTAATTTGTTACAACAATAAGTACACACACGTTGATCCAATCCCAAATCAAAACAATTTTCTACCATCAAGTATGTTGCAAAATCCTTCCATTCAGTATTATTTTCCCTTTCACTTTTCGCATATTATAAATCCACTAACTTAGTCTGATTCTTATAATAAGTACGTCGACAACACACACAAGTGAAATTAGGCCTCTCACTTGATTTCACCTGAAACGTGGCAATTTCCTTCTGAAAATTATCTGTACTGGAAACCTGTACACTATCTTCCACATTACCCTCTTCTTCTGGGTCAATTTCAACATTCTCCTCTTTACTTCCAAAGTAACAAAACTCAATTTCTTCACAAATATTCTTCACATCTATTTCAGAACCATGCAAAAGAGCAGTGCATAATTGTTTAAGCATAACTGCTGGACTCTTAGCATAATACAACATTCTAACTAATTTCCTCACTTTATTATGATGCACTGCTAGCATCCTGAAATGATGAAAAACACTCTGGCATACTCTCCTGGAAAGACAAGCCAGTGAATGACCATGCAAACCTGTCACTTCTCTCACTCTGCAAGGATCTAATTCTTGCAACAACATCATTTTCTGCTTCAAACTTTTCTTATTAAATGTCCGTACAAAATCACAAAGCAAATTGATGGAATCCTGTCGCACACTGCAAATACTACTACACTTCCAGGTGTACACAGGTCCCTTAGGACGTCTTCCTAAAACCTCATTACCTAACACCTCTTCTGCCTCTGTTGTCACAATTTTTTCTTTTTCAACTGGACAACCATCTTTTACCTCATAAGCTCGACCACTGGTGTCAACTGCATGCACCAAATCATTATCCTGGAAATAACTCTCCTCATTAAAAAATGCCTCACAACTTGAACTATGCATCCATTCTCCTGAAAAAACTTCACAAAAATTACTACGATTAACTGTTCTCTTCCATCTACTATTTCTTTTGAAATCATAAATTGCCTTGTTTAGCTTCCTAATTCTATTGATTATCAAAATAAATAACTTTCGCTTAATTTCAAATGCCTGATCAATAACTTTCTCAACTTTTTTTTTTCTCTTATAAAAAAACACTTTCTGCTGACCTTTCTTAATATTTTTTAACAAATTGCCAATTATCCTGTTGCGGAACATTCGTCTGCGAATGTCCCTAAACTGATTTTTCCTTCTACTACCATGCACAGAGTTATCTCCTGCTCTAGCAGTAACATTTTTGATTGGCCTTCCCTTTCCGTTTAAATTGCTTCTCTTTTTCTGGACTAAAACATTTTCTGTAGTACTACTTTTTTTTCTACAAATGTTTCTTATGAATGATTTTGTTGTCTTACCCGGAGCTTTCTTTGGTGACTTGACAAGTTTTTATTGTAGAGGACTGCTGCAATAATTTATTAAGCTGCTGTCTTTGACGTTTTGTAGCCTTTCGGTTTCGTTGTTTAGATGGCATTCTCTCCTTTTGAAATGATCTGCAGTTGAATCTGTGGTAAAATATAATTAAAAATGTTATTAACCACTATTAGCAAACAGTAAATCAATAACAGTCGTCAAAAATTTAACACACTACTTGTCATTTTTACATAGAATAATTTTTAGTGCATTGGCAAATTTAGTATTCACAAATAGTAGCAAAGAAATGGAATGCTTCTACATTTGACCTGTACTGTTTTATATGTGAATCTGAACTAATTTTATTCGGCATCCTCATCATGTTCTTCATCATCCTCAGGATTTAAATCATCCAAGGGATCTACTTCCACTGACGTTTCAATGACAAGTTCAATGATAAGATCGAGATCAACTGATTGCTCATTATCACTCATGGTTGATGTTGTCGTTATCTTTAAAGAAAGAGAACAACAATGAGATGTTGCAGAGTAAGAGACAAATCTCAGAGACTATAATATTAAAATTGTTTAACAAGAGTAACATTTTGCAATTATTATTTAGCCATGACCAGCGATGCTGAGCAGGTGAGGCCTATGTCCAAGTTTTCAGTGAACAGGACTCATCTGTTCTTAACCTTGGATAAGCCTCACCGACTCTGTGTACCCTGCTCATACTTAAATGTAAAGGGGCAGATTTATGTTAACTGGCGCATCCCCAGGGATGCACCAGTTAACGTGCACCGCTGCTCTGCCACCCATGATGTGCCGCATTTACAATGTGGAGCACCATTGAGCAAAAACAGCACAGATGCGTCACGCATCTGTGCCGCAAAAGCAGCACATTGCAGGAATCACGTTGTAAACGCGACATGTCTACTGCAATGCACAGGAGCAAGCCACACATTGCATGGTGCATCACTCCTTATGCCTGTTTCAAACAGGCGTAAGGATTTGATTCAGCAATGCTATAAAGCTGACTCAGTGAAATCTTCTAAATTTCACTGTGTTAGTTTTACAGGGCTTTCATGCAAATGAATGCCCACCCTGCAACAAAACGCCTATATGAAACCTGACGCAGGTTTCATGTGGCACAGGACTTTACAGCATGACACATCTGCCTAGATGCATCAAGTTGTAAATATGTCGCAACATAGCGCATCTTTTGCGCCGCCGCTACGTCACAAAAGTGACGCACAGCGGCGCAAAAGAGGCACACAGCTATCATAAATCTGTCCCTAACATTTTAAATGATTGATTCAGGATGACGATAAGGTGTGGCCTATCCAGAGGTTTGTTTGAGGTGAGGCCTACTCAGGGTTGCAGATGAAATTTAGGCTTGTTGCAGAATACAGAGGAGATAATACATGTGCAGACCTACCAATGAAGTGAGTCATGTCCACTGCACTCTTGAACAAAGGTCAGACCTCTTCTGTGTCCGTGAACAGGCCTAAACCTCATCTGCACAATGTGATTCGTAAAGTTAGGAAACACAGGTGATGTAATTGAAAAATGTGGAATTTCTTTTCCTCATTTCACAATCACATCACCTGTGTTTCCTTTGCTTAGGTATCTCATTGTGCAGATGCAGTCTAGCATATCAAAGAGTACACAGAAGTTCAGCACTGTATACAACAATTTTGACATTTACAGAAGATTCAGCTTCTCCATGCCCCCTACACATTCCTAAATGTTTACAGTTTAAACGGACGGTATGTTGTTGGAGATGAAGTGAGGCCTGTCTTGCAACATGGTGCATCTTTTGCATCACTGCTGCATCGGTTTCATGTGGCACGGGACTTTACAGCATGACACATCTGCCTAGATGCATCAAGTTGTAAATATGTCGCAACATAGCAAATCTTTTGCACCGCCGCTGCATCACAAAAGTGACGCACAGCGGCGCAAAAGAGGCATACACCTATCATAAATCTGTCCCTAACATTTTAAATGATTGATTCAGGATGAGGATAAGGCGTGCCCTATCCAGAGGTTTGTTTGAGGTGAGGCCTACTCAGGGTTGCAGATGAAATTTACGCTTGTTGAAGAATACAGAGGAGATAATACATGTGCAGGCCTACCAATGAAGTGAGTCATGTCCACTGCACTCTTGAACAAAGGTCAGACCTCTTCTGTGTCCGTGAACAGGCCTAAACCTCATCTGCACAATGTGATTCGTAAAGTTAGGAAACATAGGTGATGTAATTGAAAAATGTGGAATTTCTTTTCCTCATTTCACAATCACATCACCTGTGTTTCCTTTGCTTAGGTATCTCATTGTGCAGATGGAGTCTAGCATATCAAAGAGTACACAGAAGTTGAGCACTGTATACAACAATTTTGACATTTACAGAAGATTCAGCTTCTTATCTTGTTGGAGATGAAGTGAGTCCTGTCTTGCAACATGGTGCATCTTTTGCATCACTGCTGCATCGGTTTCATGTGGCACGGGACTTTACAGCATGACACATCTGCCTAGATGCGTCAAGTTGTAAATATGTTGCCACATAGCAAATCTTTTGCACCGCCGCTGCGTCACAAAAGTGACGCACAGTGGCGCAAAAGAGGCACACACCTATCATAAATCTGTCCCTAACATTTTAAATGATTGATTCAGGATGACGATAAGGTGCGCCCTATCCAGAGGTTTGTTTGAGGTGAGGCCTACTCAGGGTTGCAGATGAAATTTACGCTTGTTGAAGAGTACAGAGGAGATAATACATGTGCAGGCCTACCAATGAAGTGAGTCATGTCCACTTCACTCTTGAACAAAGGCCAGACCTCTTCTGTGTCCGTGGACAAGCCTAAACCTCATCTGCACAATGTCATTCGTAAAGTTAGGAAACACAGGTGATGTAATTGAAAAATGTGGAATTTCTTTTCCTCATTTCACAATCACATCACCTGTCTTTCCTTTGCTTAGGTATCTCATAGTGCAGATGGAGTCTAGCATATCAAAGAGTACACTGAAGTTGAGCACTGTATACAACAATTTTGACATTTACAGAAGATTCAGCTTCTTATCTTGTTGGAGATTAAGCATGCCTGTCTTGCAACATGGTGCATCTTTTGCATCACTGCTGCATCGGTTTCATGTGGCACAGGACTTTACAGCATGACACATCTGCCTAGATGCATCAAGTTGTAAATATGTCGCCACATAGCAAATCTTTTGCACCGCCGCTGCGTCACAAAAGTGACGCACAGTGGCGCAAAAGAGGCATACACCTATCATAAATCTGTCCCTAACATTTTAAATGATTGATTCAGGATGACGATAAGGTGAGCCCTATCCAGAGGTTTGTTTGAGGTGAGGCCTACTCAGGGTTGCAGATGAAATTTACGCTTGTTGAAAAGTACAGAGGAGATAATACATGTGCAGGCCTACCAATGAAGTGAGTCATGTCCACTTCACTCTTGAACAAAGGCCAGACCTCTTCTGTGTCCGTGGACAGGCCTAAACCTCATCTGCACAATGTCATTCGTAAAGTTAGGAAACACAGGTGATGTAATTGAAAAATGTGGAATTTCTTTTCCTCATTTCACAATCACATCACCTGTCTTTCCTTTGCTTAGGTATCTCATTGTGCAGATGGAGTCTAGCATATCAAAGACTACGCAGAAGGTGAGCACTGTATGGAACATGGCTATGTAACTCAAAGAATCAAAATCTAAATTTGCCAAGCACACATGGGGGTGTATTTACAAGGACCTTCCACCACGGGGAAATGTCTTTAATTAAAATGGGAAAAATAACATCAAAGGGACTCAAATGCCTTTTAAATATACCCCAAGCAACCTATGAAACTCTAGCACTACATATCAAGAAACCTAATTGATTTCAAAAATCGTTTTTAAACACATCATCTAAATCAATTATATACCTACATTCAAGGGGAAATGACTTAAAATGCCCTAAGACACATGAAAGCGTTTTTTGAAGGCCCTTGCACCATTTTTGGGTCACTTTTAACATGGCTATGTAACTCAAAGAATCAAAATCTAAATTTGCCAAGCACAGATGGGGGCATATTTACAAGGACCTTGCACCACGGGGAAAGGTCTTAAATTAAAATGGGAAAAATAACATCAGAGAGACTCAAAGGCCTTATAAATATGCCCCAAGCAACCTATGAAACTCTAGCACTACATATCAAGAAACCTAATTGATTTCAAAAATCGTTTTTAAACACATCATCTAAATCAATTATATACCTACATTCAAGGGGAAATGACTTAAAATGCCCTAAGACACATGAAAGCGTTTTTTTAAGGCCCTTGCACCATTTTTGGGTCATTTTTAACATGGCTATGTGACTCAAAGAATCAAAATCTAAATTTGCCAAACACAGATGGGGGCGTATTTATAAGGCCCGCGGGGCCCTTTTAAAGCCTCCACATCAAACCTAGAGGGTCAGGGAGGATCTTCTATGCCCCCTTATGGTCATTTCCCCCTTTGTTTTGGCCTCCTCTTGTCTCTCGATCCTACCGAGAGACAAGATGGCGGCTGCTCCGGACTGTTTAGAATGTTGACAGACACCGGAGAGCCAATCAGCTTCGCTTCGCGAAGTTCCGTTACGCGTCAGGTACGCGAACCGGGGCGCTGCCCGGAGCGCGCTTACAGATATATATATTTTTTTGAACGTTAATTTCTCAAAATCCACTGGAGCACATATATTGAGACCTAGCAAAGGCACATCGGGCTACCAGTCCCTACAATTTTGCCAAGTTTCGTGCAAATCCATTCAGCCGTTCGAGCTAAAAGTGAGGCCAACCGCCCTATGGAAATTAACATGGAAAAAACGCGTTTTGGGACCCCCCTTTTTTCTCGGCCCCCCCTTGATGAACCCCCCCCCCCCAAATTTTCAGTGGCTGCTCAGAAACAAAATGTTCAATTTTCCTGAAAATTTCAGCCAATTCCGTCCACAAACGCCAAAGTTATTAGACATAGAATTTTCAAAAATCCCATAGAGAAAAAATCCTAACTATATATACCTACTGGCAACCGCCAGTAGGTAATATATATATATATATATATATATATATATATATATATATCCACAACTCCATTTACCTGGTCGTTCGAACACAGCAGCGGGTGCCTCCGTCAGGTGGGTGAAACCTTCTTGCCTCGCTAGCACAGTAAACACACGGAGCACTACGGGATAAATCAACATGATGGCTTTATTTCGGCAGATGCATTTCGGTTAATTGTACCTTCTTCAGTGCCAAGCCTCTAGTTAGTCCTCTGCTCAGCCCCCAAATTTAACATACTTCTAGTCACCTCATTGGCGGGGCTTCAATCAGTTCAAAGCGGCAGTTCCTCCTATGGGAAACAAGAACGGAAGCGGTGTGAACTCCATGTTCCGTGATGCACCAATTAATGTTTTTCGTTCTTGTTATTTATAATTTGAACACATTCCTGTCGCTTTGCTCGATGTGAAGTCCTTTGCTTTCTTGTCGGGTTTGAGCAGGTTCCCCTCGCTTCCCGCTGATGACACCAAACACAGACGCTTGTGGGTGACCCTCCTATGACCGGAGCACCCCAGGCTTGAATAGTCCGTGCCTTCCGACACCAAGCGCTGGTTCAGCGGGGGTTCAAACATCCCAATTCATATCCACAACTCCATTCACCTGGTCGTTCGAACACAGCAGCGGGTGCCTCCGTCAGGTGGGTGAAACCTTCTTGCCTCGCTAGCACAGTAAACACACGGAGCACTACGGGATAAATCAACATGATGGCTTTATTTCGGCAGATGCATTTCGGTTAATTGTACCTTCTTCAGTGCCAAGCCTCTAGTTAGTCCTCTGCTCAGCCCCCAAATTTAACATACTCCTAGTCACCTCATTGGCGGGGCTTCAATCAGTTCAAAGCGGCAGTTCCTCCTATGGGAAACAAGAACGGAAGTGGTGTGAACTCCATGTTCCGTGATGCACCAATTGATGTTTTTCGTTCTTGTTATTTATAATTTGAACACATTCCTGTCGCTTTGCTCGATGTGAAGTCCTTTGCTTTCTTGTCGGGTTTGAGCAGGTTCCCCTCGCTTCCCGCTGATGACACCAAACACAGACGCTTGTGGGTGACCCTCCTATGACCGGAGCACCCCAGGCTTGAATAGTCCGCGCCTTCCGACACCAAGCGCTGGTTCAGCGGGGGTTCAAACATCCCAATTCATATCCACAACTCCATTCACCTGGTCGTTCGAACACAGCAGCGGGTGCCTCCGTCAGGTGGGTGAAACCTTCTTGCCTCGCTAGCACAGTAAACACACGGAGCACTACGGGATAAATCAACATGATGGCTTTATTTCGGCAGATGCATTTCGGTTAATTGTACCTTCTTCAGTGCCAAGCCTCTAGTTAGTCCTCTGCTCAGCCCCCAAATTTAACTTTGTTTTGGCCTCCTCTTGTCTCTCGATCCTACCGAGAGACAAGATGGCGGCTGCTCCGGACTGTTTAGAATGTTGACAGACACCGGAGAGCCAATCAGCTTCGCTTCGCGAAGTTCCGTTACCCGTCAGGTACGCGAACCGGGGCGCTGCCCGGAGCGCGCTTACAGATATATATATTTTTTTGAACGTTCATTTCTCAAAATCCACTGGAGCACATATATTGAGACCTAGCAAAGGCACATCGGGCTACCAGTCCCTACAATTTTGCCAAGTTTCGTGCAAATCCATTCAGCCGTTCGAGCTAAAAGTGAGGCCAACCGCCCTATGGAAATTAACATGGAAAAAACGCGTTTTGGGACCCCCCTTTTTTCTCGGCCCCCCCTTGATGAACCCCCCCCAAAATTTTCAGTGGCTGCTCAGAAACAAAATGTTCAATTTTCCTGAAAATTTCAGCCAATTCCGTCCACAAACGCAAAAGTTATTAGACATAGAATTTTCAAAAATCCCATAGAGAAAAAATCCTAACTATATATACCTACTGGCGACCGCCAGTAGGTAATATATATATATATATATATATATATATATATATATATATATATATATATATATATATACACACACACACACACACACTGCTGAAATAAATTAATTTAGGGGTTGGTCGTGGACCCTAGCCCCGGGGACCACCACCCCCCGGGGCAAAGTTTTACAATGGAGGGGGCCCTGGGGCCCTCCTTGTGGAGTGTAAATGGCCCTCCGGACTGCCACCCCCCAGGTGCGGCTCCTGCTAGGTCCATGGGTGCCCACCCCGGAACATAGCTGTTTCCTGTGGCTTGGTGGGAGCTTTAACCTCTCCTGCCAAGCCACAGCAAATGCTCTGCTTCCAGCAAGCGAGAGCAGGGAAAATGCTCTAACTTGCTGTAAGCGGAGCATTCATCTGTTTCTCTGCCCACTGTGAAGCGAGCAGGAAAAACACAAATTGCTTTCAGACACATGGAGCTGCATGTTTATTAGCTCCATATTTCTGAAAACAATGCTGGCTCCCGTAGGAGACGGGTACCCTTTAGGGATTTTGGAGGCCTTCTGGCTCCCCCCGCAGTCCCAATAAAGACTGGGTGCCCTGTAGGCATCCAGAACAAAAAGCCAGGCCCGGGGGATGGGGTCCCTGGGGCTGAAATCAGCCCGGGGAGGGGGACCTGCGCAGCCCTTCTCCCCTATTTCTAAATGGTCGGGCCTCAAGGGATGGGGTCCCCTGGGCCAAAATTGGTCTGGGGAGGGGGACTACCTTGGACCCTCCCACATCTAGTTATTGCTGGTCCCTGGGGGATGGGTCACTGGGGCCAAAATCAGCCCAGAGTGGGGCTACTCCCCCCAACCCCAACCCCAACTAAAAATAAATAAATTAAAGGCCTGGCCCTGTGAATGTTGTGCCCGTGGCTGAAATGAGCCTGTGGAGGGGGGCCACGCAGCCCCCTTCCCAATTAAAATGTATACATTTAAAGGCTGGGACCCGGGGGATGGGGCCCCAGGGGCCGAAGTCAGCCCTCCCCCATTTCTAAATGGCCGTGCCCTGTGAATGGTGTCCCTGGGCCAAAATCAGCCTGGGGAGATGGGTCATGTGGCCCCTCTCCCCATTGCAAAAACAAAGGCGAAAATGTTGTTTTTGTTTAAAACTCCGACCCCAGGGGAAGTCATTGGAGGCCCCGCCCTCATTCTTATCCACTTTACTAATGGGCCTCCTGGCACACAACCTGTTGGGGAGGAGGTCTCCTTGGCTAGTGATGGTCCTTGGAGGCCAAGAACCACTCCTGTTACCTCCAGTAAGTCCCACGCAGTGGGATTGCTGAGAGGTTGTTGAAGGCCAAGCCACTTTTCTCCACCACTCAGCAAATGCGCCTCCTGGCACACTACTGGTTGGGGGATGAAGTCCCTTTGGCTGCTGAGGGTCCTTGGGGCCAACAATCCCTCCTGTCCCTTCCAGTAAGTCCCAGACTGCACGATTGCTGAGAGCTCATGGGAGGCCTACCCCTTTCCCCATCACTCTGCAAATATATTTCCCGGTGTACTACTGGTTAGGGGGAGGAAATCCTCTAAGCTGCTGAGGATACTTGGGGGTCAACAATCCCTCCTGTTACCTCCAGTAAGTCCTACACAGCGGGATTGCTGAAAGCTCACCTGAGGCCCGCCCCCTTTCTCAACCACCCTGCAAACACACCTTCTGGCACAGTACTGGTTGGGGGATGAAGTTCCCTTGGGTGCTGAGGGTCTTTGAGTGGGCAAGAACCCGTCCTCTACTCCTGGAAGGGCGATGGACTAAATCTTCTATGTGCCACTTTGGTGAGTGAAATATTGGAAATGGAATTGGATATATTGGCGCCCTGAATAATTTGTTTCTACTAAGTGACTATCCTTACTGAAATGAGATTTACGAGTATTATGGCACACTCACTAAGAGATTATGAATGAACTATGCATGTCAAAATGGCAGACTGAGTAGATAATATTGAGCATAATGCTGTCACTTATCTCTTACAGCACTTTTTCCTGTCCAATGAAGAGGAGATAGGAGTGTTTTAAATGTGTTGAAATGGTTAATGGGAATACTATCGCAATGAGAAAGTCAAAATTGCTGAAACACGTCTGCCAAATTAAAGTGAAGACTGTGAAGCGCTACTTGATTTCCTGGTATGGGGGGTAAAAAAAAGTGAATTTACCATGTTAATTCTTATAGGGCCAGATGTAGGTAAAACTTATTTACCGATTCTTAATTACCGAATTTTACCAAATCGGTAATTAAGAATCGGTAAATAAGAAGTGGGGGTATGTAGGAACATCCAGATGTTCCATTTACCGAATCGTTAAGAATCGGTATTTACCGATTCGGTAAATACCGACCGGTAATGCTCCATTCATTCCTATGGGCTTTGAAGCCCATAGGAATGAATGGGGCATTACCGGTCGGTATTTACCGAATCGGTAAATACCGATTTTGACAAGGGTGCAGGGGGTGTCACTTTGACACCCTCTAGCACCCCCACAAAAGGTTCAGGGGCCATATGGCAGGCATACCTGCCCTAAGGGCAGGTCTGCCTGTCATATGGCACAGGTGTGCATGCACACATGTGCATGCACACCTGAATCGGTATTTTAACATCAAATACAATTTGATGGTAAAATACCGATTTTGTAGGCCTTGTGGGACTCTGAAGAGTCCCACCTACATATCAATTTTACCGATTCTGTAAATATACCGGTCGGTAAATTTACCGACCGGTATATTTACCGAATCGGTAAAATTACCGATTTTCCCTGTTTACCTGCCCCTACATATCAAATGCCAAATACCGGTCGGTAACGGCCGAATTCGGCCGTTACCGACCGGTAAAACCCTACCTACATCTGGCCCATAGTCTCTTTAGACATGCCTGCAGCCCAAAACCCTGGATGGAATTATAGCAAGTTAGACAAAAAGCTAGCCTTTAGTCCACAGATTGTGGTTTTTGTTATTTGGTGTAGATCAGTTCAGTAATTGTTTAGAAATTTAAGGAAATCCAAATTTGTATATCTTTGATCTCGGATAATTCATGACGAATCACAGTATTTGCGCACCAATAGGAATGCTGTGATTGGCTGGCTGCAACCTGAGCAGAGAGTTGCGGCTTCCATTTTAGTTCATAGGGACAGTCATTGGGGCTGAAATTAAATGGCAGAAATTGGTTTCAGGGGTCAGGTAGGAGGTGTCCTGACCACCATGGAAGGCAAATAAGCAACATTCAGGAACTCTACGGTACGTCACTAAAGAGATTTATTTTTCACACATGATATCCGCAAATTTGTAGCGCGTGCCAGCGTGGACCCCTAGTGTAACATCATGACAAATCTGTGAATATCAGGAATTTAAAATGTTTTTAAAAACATTCACAGACCCACTCTGACAATGATGCTACCACTCACAGATGCACTGAGAGAGTAATGCACCCAGACACAGACCCACTCACAGACTCATGCACCCACTCACAGATCCACTGACTCACTTATGCACCCACTCATAGACACACTCAGGAATTCATTAGACCTGGGTGGAGTTCGCGGAACTCCACAAAGTGGCAAAAAACTCTACAGCACTGCCCAGAGTTCCATGGGCAGGCGGAGTTTGCTGGTGCACCCATTCGTATTACGCAATGCAGAGTGCATCGTCTTGAGCCAAATTCAACTCAAATGGCACCATGCGGTTTGCATGCATGAGGCCATCTTGTTTTTCTATTTTGTTTATGGTGCTGGGCCTAATTTTCAATCCCTCTTAAATTTCTTTCATCCTTTCCCATCAAACCTATCTACACCCTCATTTTTATTTATTATTTTTATTTATTATATATGTGTGTGTCTTTGTGTTTGTGTACTTTATGCTTTTTTTGTAATTTGTTTGGTGTTTTTCTTGACTTTTTGTATTTTGTTTATGTTTCCCCTTACTACCTTATTTAATCTTTTCTTTCCTTTCCTTCCTTTTCCTGTTTCTTTTCTAATCTTTCTTTACTCCATCCAGAACCATGGCTGACAGTTGCCACCAGCCAAGTGAGCAGCCCCAGGCGATCATCAGCAAGGCGGAGGTGGCACCACTTGTTTTTTTTGTGTATCGTCACCTACCCTCCACGCTGGTAGCACGTGGCAGGCCCGGCAGTGGATACTCCCTGCGGGAGCATCAGCTGCGCTGGGGGAGGGTGCGCCAGTGCATTCAGCACACCAGTCAGGTGCGGCGCTCCGTCCAGCAGCTAATGCACTGCTGGGCAGATATTCTTGATGGGGAGAAAGACTGGTTTGGTGTTGAGATTACGGGGTTCAATAAATATTAATTATTAGTTGTGTTTTTACAATGCTTACATTGTTTTCCCTAATAGCAGCTAACACTTGGAGGTAAGTTACATGTAGTTTATGTGAATCATATTATTATTATATGATACAGTATCTAGTTTCTGCTAAGGAAAGTGCTCAGCGCTATCTAATCGTACTCAACATTGGTTCTCACTTTGGATGATTAATTAAGAAGCCATTGCAGACTCTTCCGCCCTCTATCCTCCAAGGGGGTTGAAAAATGAGAATAGAATCAAAGATCATTCACTGCAATGCATTAGTTCCAAATGTAATTTATGTTATGGAAATTTGGAATAGGAATTTTAGGATTAGTATGGGAAACTCAATGATAGTCGATAAGATTAAAAATGAGTACTGTAGACAATCTGTTTTAGAGAAGTACAATGTGACTGCGTTTGCCTGTCATAATAATTTTGTAGAGTTTAGCTGAATCACTATTCTATTTATTTTTATCTTTTTTATTTCTAACATCAGCACCCAAGGGGAAGAAGAGGGATGTTGCAGAGACGGTACGGGAGTAGATGTCAGCAGGAGGCGCCAACCACCAGCGCCGCTGCTGAGGGCTCTGCTAACCCCAGTAAGTCCTATTTTTTATTATTATCACTCCCCTAATGTAGGGTTTTATGATTGTTGTGCATTAGGGTACAATCTTGGGGTATTGGAATGTTGGTGCTGGGTTTTATGCGTATTATACCATGAAGTTATAGAATTATAGCTCTCTAACTATCTTAACCATTATTGGGATGCTGCCATAACCTATATTGTCTACAACAACCTAGATAAACAATTACTTGCACTAGCAGTTAGTTGCTTACTTACTACCTTAACTAGTTCACTTCACTCCATAGTTGTCTTACCTATATATGGATGAAACAATAAAAGGGAAGGCATGACAACTGCACAAGCGAGGCCCCACTTCCACCCAGATGAGCTCCAACTGTAGGATTAATCAGACGGATTATCCATCAATGGCAATTAATTGGAAATAAAAATGCTTAGTTAGTGGTTACACCAATGCTTTACAAAGAATTGAGACCAGACTACTACATGATGACACAAAGAATTCCTGACAGTGATAAAACACCTCAAATAGCAATAGTAGTATCTTGAGCAATGGGGAGCTACTAAAGTTACAAAATCCTCAAGTTATAAAAAATGGTCTTAAAGTCTGTAGTGGACAAACGTAGGTTAGGTGTTTACAGTTATGCAACACAAGGCCTGAATGATGATGCTGGAGATTGATTTTCTTCATTCTAAATTTAAAATATGGATCACTTTTATGTGTGTGTGAGTAAATGGGACGAGTGTGGGCTATTGCTTAGAGGATCCTGCAATGAGATGGTGTTGCTTTCACTACCTGAGCCTCACAAAGTGTGTGATCCATTGATGGTGTAAATTAAGCCGCTCTTCAATTAATCATACAGCCAGGGGAAAGAGGGTTAGGGATTTGATGGATGGATTGGAAAGGGGATTTGAGGAAAGGTTTGACAAAGACAAACACTACACAAGGACAACATTCATCTGGGTAATGAGCAGCACACTGGAGTTCTGGACTAAATTACGGTCCAGAGGTGTCAGGGATAACACCCGAAGACCCCTGAGTTCTACCCTGTCTTGGTGCACAAATAAAACAGAAACACGGGCTTCTCGATGGTGGCGTCAAAGACCAAAGGTTTATTACTGCAGGGATACAGAAGTCACAGAAACTACACACGGGCAGATTCTAGGAGCCTGTTCGATTTGTACGAGGTGGGTTGTTCCTTAAATACACAATTTCTAGCTGTAGGCAACATTCTTCACATACTCGTACATTTCTTAAACTTTGTATCCTAAACAATAAATATTTGGCGTTAAACAGGAATCGTCCACAAATTTCTGATGTCAAACATTACAAATGAGGGGTTCCCACTGTTCGATCAAAATCTCATGTCATCTTCTCATTCAGGAGCCGGACCGCCTCATCGTAAATTTCGTTACCTCCCCCTAATAAATGCCCAGAAGGAAAGGAGCAGAGCCAGGTATAGAAGATAGAAAAACAGGATAAGAGATGTTTGTGGGTCGTAAATGGGCACGGCTGCCGTTTTCGGCCACCTAATCATGATCAGTCCAACGAGCACGAGAACCAGTATAGCAGGACTGGCCTCAGGCAGAGGGGGCAGCTTCTGCCGAGTCATGCGGCCACAGCGTTTCTAAACTAGGGTGCACGTGTCATTCACAAGGTGAATCGCCGGCTAAAGCCTACGTGTCTTTTAGCGAAATGAATTGATCGGAGGTCACTGTTTGCTCATTGACTATGTGAGGGCAAGAATACAAGATGGATGCTGTATTCTAAAATGGATGCCATGATGCATTGGAAATGTGCTTGTAACATGAGTGTTCTTGCTCATAGCACAGCGAAAACACCAGGGTATACTATATGGATCATTTACGGTTCACTGGTACCGAAATTATAGGTTTACGACAACGTCGAAAACACGGATTTCGAATTGTCACGGAACCTCAGACCCTCCTTTTGCCCTTACATAGGCAATTACTCACTCTATGTCAGAGTCTGTCTCGATGTTCATCAGATCAGTAATATGTTGCTGTAGCATTATTCTTTCTCGCACCTTGTCTCCCAACACAGGTGGTCTTCTTAAACAGGTTGCAGCACCGAGACTACACAAGGCAGGGCCACACTGGATAACAAGACAGCACGAGAATAGGAACACTAAGGCAATACCAATGACCACCAGAACCTTCCATCCCCACGCTGATAATAGAGTCCAAAGCCATTCCATTAGCGACCAATTTCCCTTGTCTACGTGAATAGAGTCGGAAATTTTGTGTAGCTTAGAGATCGCTTCGTATACTGTCGGAGCATTATTGGGGATATAAACACAGCAGCTCGATTGGATCATTCTGCACACCCCACCTCGATCTGCGAGTATTACATCAAGAACCATACGATTCTGTAATGTCATGAGACGATCCGCCTGAAGCTCAGCTGTTAAGTTACTAAGGGCACCAGCAGTTTCTGTAATAGTAGATTCAACTACCCGTGTTAGCTGACGTAAATTTCTACTATTGGCCATAGGCCCCCAGAACGGAAGGAAGCCTTTGAAGAAGTCTCCGGCTTCCTGACCAGCTGTGTCTTCCTTGCTGAAAACACCTCTTACCATTCTGGTTCTGTGATAATTTGGGGCAGCTGTATATGTCGGAGGCAACAGTCGAGCAATATAACATGAACCTGAAAAGTCCGCAGGCAGCCATGTATATGCCCTGTATTTACAGATGAAGTAGGTACCCTTAGCGGTTAAGAAGGCAGGAGAAGAGTTTGATGGATACACGTAAGTTTCAACACAGTCACTCTTCCCTAGCCGAGCTCTTGGATTCCTCCCATTACCTTGCAAACAGACTTGACCTCGGTGAGGTACGACCCAAACTGGAGTGGAGCTCTTATGCTTGTTTTCACCCAAACTAATGCTATACTCCGTAGTATTCCAACTCAAATAGACTCGTAGCTCATCTTTAGGTATAAATGGGGTGTTATTGACATCTTTAATCATGTCAGTTATTCCCTTTAACAAAGCTTTATTAGCGGAGTTATACTTGGTGGAACGTGGAGGACGCGGGGGATAGGTCTCGAGGGCATAGGCGAATACAGTCTGAAAGGCCCGACATGATCCATTATAGCTAAAAGGCAAGACCAGGTAGGGAATGCCTTTGTCCATAGTGTGTGGTATCAAACCGCACACCCAGCAGTCTGTTGTGTTAACTACCAGTTGGTGTTGGTGCAAGAGTTGTACAAAAGTGTTATTTATGAATTCTGAGCGTCGAGCTTGTTCATGTTCGGGAAACGGATGAAAGGAATGAAAAGAAGCATCAGTAGGAGAAACAGGAGCATGGGGAGGTACTGTAGTCGTGATTGGTGCAAAGATTAAATGAATACCAATGGCAATTCCACCCATCAACGTTATTAAAACGATCAAAAATGTAATTACACATTGCATCAGAAAGCATTTGCTATGTAAAATGTTGTATAATCTATTTCTGCGAGCATAAATCACATTCTCTCGGCGCAGCCCAGGAAGCTCCATCTTCTACAACCGCTCGTGACCACTGATGATTTGTACGTAGTTGAAAATGCCTCTATCAGCCCTGGGAGTTCCCAGGACTAACAGAAAGACCAACCTTGTGTCTAGCCCCCGCAGATTCAACTAGGCACAAAGCCACGACCCTACGGCGACCCAGACGGCAAGGTAATAGAAACAAAAAAATAAAACAGGGAAATACAAAATATTCAGCAAACTTCCTGGCTGGAAAATAATGTAATAAAATATGAAAAATAGGCAGTTGTCTGCTTTATTTGTCCTTAGAATGAGAACGAAGGTTGTATCTCAGTTTTCCTGACGTTGTTTGATCCGGGAATAGTTCGTTTTCGGCAGGAGCAACAATGTTCGTATTCGTAGATGACAAATGTTTGTTTGATGCAGTGTTTTGGTCAGTGATCACAGAAACAGCTTCAGGGGGGGAGTCAGAGTTTGGTGAATCAGTTGTCAGTTCTGCATCACTGAAAGGAACATATCTAGGAACAGGTTCTGTATCAGAGGCACCAATTCCTTGTCTAACCCAGTTGTCATAGGGGAGTGGAAGGGGTACACGCTTAGTGTGAGTAGCATGGACCCAATTTTTCCGGCCAACCACACGTACAGCAGTCCTTGTCGCCAAGAGCACTTGAAAAGGGCCCACAAACTTCGGTTGGAGATTCCTGGTCCGTCCGAAGTTTCGGATGACGATGAAACCTCCGGGTTTCAGCTGATGACCTGGACTTTCCGGAGGCTTTGGCAATGCATCGAAAACCTGTTGGTGAATGAGGCTCAATTTAGCAGTCAAGTCAAAAAGGTAATCAATTAACATTGGGCACTCTAGCTGCTTAAATTCTCGTGGTCTCGGCACCCCCCAGACATTTGCGGGGCGACCGAACACAATCTCATATGGGCTAAGCCCTACTCGAGAGTGCACAGTCGCTCTAGTGGATAACAAGGCCAGCGGTAGTGCATCTGGCCAGGACAAACCCGTGGAAGCTTGGATTTTAGCAAGTTTCAGTTTAAGTGTACCATTGTACCCTTCAACTAAACCTGCTGACTGGGGGTGGTTCGCACTATGGAACTTCTGCCTAATCCCTAAGCCTGCACACACACTCTGCATAACTTTCCCTACGAACTCACTCCCATTGTCTGACCATACGATCCGTGGCATTCCATACCTGGGGAAGTATTCTTTTAGGAGGATTTTAGCAGTGGACAAGGCAGTGTTATCTTTTAATGGATATGCTTCGATCCATCTCGAAAAAGCACAGACTACCACCAGGACATATTTAAGGTTATTACATCGGTCCATGTGGATGAAATCCAACTGAATCACTTCGAAGGAGCAAGAGGGAGGAGCGAAATGTCCAGCGGGTGTGGGAGTTCCCTTACCAGGATTATGCATCAGGCATACCATGCAGTTCCTAACCACTCTTTCTGCACACTTACTGATTCCATCATTCTTCCAGACTGGGGCCAACATTTTACAAATCCCTTTAGAACTGATGTGCGCTGCTCCATGCGCCATCGTTACCACCGCAAGCACATACGCATCAGGCAACATCCAACGCTGATGCTCCGACAAGTCAATCCAACATCCACTCGAGTCCAATTTACCCGTTTTCTCTTTCCATGCAATCTTTTCCTCTTCAGTCGCTTCTTCCTGAATTGCTTTCACACTTTCCACTGTGTCTTCACACATTCCCGATTCAGCAACCCATCTCGCAGATGATGCAACATACATCCCACTCATCGTATTCCTCGCTGTCTGTTTAGCTATCTCATCAGCAAAAGCATTTCCACAACCAACATCATCCGTAACTGCTCGATGAGCGCTGCATTTCACAATCGCAACTTCAGTCGGTAAGGTTAGAGATTCCAACAAGTCGTTGACTAGCTGACCATGCTGGATCTTAGTCCCATGGGACGTAATAAAACCTCTTTCCTTCCACAGTCGACCAAAACTATGCGCTACGCCGAACGCACACTGACTGTCTGTGAACACATTCACTCTCTTTCCCTTTGCTAAAACACACACTCTAGTCAATGCAATTAATTCTGCAGCTTGGGCAGAATTCTGACTCACTCTTGCAGTCTCCACAATCGTACTCAAGGTCGTTACTACGTAGGCAGCTGTCACATCACCATTTTCCAATTTAAAACAAGACCCGTCAACATATAACGTGCCATCTGGATCTGGTAACGGAGTGTCCTTAAGATCAATCCGTCCTTTTGTCTCCTCCTCGGTTCTAAAACAACAGTCATGGGGTTCAGAATCACTCGACTCCTGGCTAGTCGGCAACAGTGTTGCTGGATTCAGTACATTGCATCTTTTAATCTGAATGTGATTCGCTAGTAGTGTCAGCTCATAGCCTGATAATCTAGCACTGGTAAGGTGCTGAGTTTTTGTTCGGTTCATGAGTGTATCCACGGCATGTGGAACCATGACTATTAGCATAGTGTTCATGACCAGACCAGCAGATTGTCGAATGGACACTGCAGCTGCTGCTGTAGCTCTTAAGCAACTTGGCAACGCTCTGGCTACCGGGTCTAATGTTGATGAGAAATACGCACAAGGACGTTGTTTATCCCCAAATCGTTGCGTCAAAACACTTAATGCACAACCTTCACGTTCATGAACATAGAATGTAAATGGTTTGCTGTAGTCAGGTGTACCCAACACAGGAGCTGAACACAGTGCTTTTCGTAACTCAGAGAAACTCTGCTGACATTTGTCAGACCATGGCACCGGACTCGGAACACCTTTTCCGGTCAGAGCCACCAATGGTTTTGCCAAGAGAGAAAAATTTGGGATCCATTGCCTGCAGTATGAAGTGATACCTAAAAACGCACGCACTTCTCTCTGTGTGCTAGGAACATTCATCTGAGTAATTGTTTTTATCCTCTCCGGGGTCAACCTTCTTCCCTCCTTTGACAAGAGATGACCTAGATAGGTCACTTCTTGGCAACAATATTGTAGTTTGGAAGGTGACACCTTGTGATTAAAATTCGACAAATGATGCAGTAGGGCAATTGTAGCTGTTTTGCAAGTTTCCTTGTCATCAGCAGCCACTAGAAGGTCATCTACATATTGGATCAGGGCAGAACCAGGAGGAAGTACAAAAGAATCTAACTGGCTCTTTAATGCCTGACTGTAAATGGATGGGCTTTCACAATAGCCTTGTGGAGCGCGTTTAAACCTGAAACTTCGACCTCCTAGAGAGAAACCGAAAATATCTCTGCTTTCCTCGGCTATCGGAATGCTGAAAAAGGCATTTTTCAAGTCAATCACTGTAAACCATGTGGCCGTAGCAGGAATCAGCGCCAACAATGCAGTAATGTCTGGAACCACAGGAAACTGTGGAATCACAATTTTGTTAACCTCTCTGAGGTCAATTACAAATCTGTAGACTGGAGGTTTTGAAGGATCAGTGCGTTTTAGAATCGGCAAGACAGGACTGTTACAGACATTCCCTCTAGTTTCCTCTATTACGTCTTTCTGGATCAGATCTTGTACTATTAATAAGAGCGCACGCTCGCCTTCGCAAGAGATCCTATATTGTGGGATTCGTGGGAATTTAACATTTGCTTTCAAACTTACTACATAAGGGGGAATTTCCAAAAGACCTACATCATTAGGACCAGTCGCCCAAAGAGTATCAGGGAGAGAACGCAGCTCCATTGGGAGTGCGTCCTTTGACAAGTATATTGGGGAGATGACTCTCTTACCCAACGTGAGCTGTACTCCTGAAGGAGAACAGTACAGTGTCGCATACAGGCGTTTTAACAGATCTAAACCAAGCAGATTTTCATTGCACCCGGTCGACAAAATCAAGGGTGCTTTTAATTGACGAGGCCCAACAGAAATAGACAAAGGACCAGAAACAGGATTGTGAACAGGGGCGCCTGAAAAACCTACTGAAACGTTTGTTAAGCCAGACAAAGGTGCGCCAGGGAGTTTCGCATGCATGATAGAACTTTTTGCTGCACCAGTATCCAACAGAAACGGTTCGACCACACCTGATGTAGCTACTGCGACATAAGGCCCACTCTGATCTACTGGAACTGATACTACTCCCTCTCTCTGTCCATGGCTGTCCTAGTACCCATTTTGTTGAAGTTCCTCGCTAACCTCACAGTAATCTTCTACATGGTACTGTTGAGATCTACCAGGCTGTGCAGATTGTCCATTCCGCTGATCGAAATAATTAGAAGGGCGATCATTAGTCTGCGGAGGCATAGTACCTCGTCCTCGGCCTCTCGGGGTTTGCGTAAAACCACCACGACCTCTTTGAGCTTGAACGCCATTATTTTGTGCTAGGACTGGACACTCATTCTTGTAATGACCTTCCTTTTTGCAGTAAGCACACTGATTCCATTGGTACTGCGGTCTTTGGGAACCGTAATCGGTTCTCTGATGTGGCCCTTGCTGTGAGTTTGTCTGATTCGTGCGAGGTAAATATGCCTGTTGTAAAAGGACTTTAGTTTTTAAATCTTTTGTTTTCTTTTCTGATTTTTCTTTCTCTTCTTTATCCCTATTTTCATAGTACTGAGCAGTTGCAAGTATTTGCGCAGTCGTAGAGACAGCCCACGCACTTTCAGAATCTTTTAATTTATTGCTAAGCTCTGGTAACAAGTTATACACAAATTTATCGACAAACAATCTCTGGCCTCCCTCCGTGCTCATATCCTGACCACTGTGATCTACGAAAGTTTCTTCAAATCTAGTGAAGAAGTCGGAGACACTTTCGTCTTTCTTCTGCTTGCATGCGGACAGTTTGTCCCAATTAACGTGCAATGCTGGCATCAAAGTTTTCATTAAATCGATTATCCTACCAGGTAAATTAGCAATTACAGGTTCAGGCTTGGAACCACCAATTTGTTGACCATCTGCCGCTACTATGGCTGGCCAATCATCACCTAGAGCAACTGGATGATTTTCGTTACGAATTTTAGCCCAAATAGGTTGCGGCACTACATTGCCAAATAGCATGTCGATGTCTGCTAAGTTCATGACACAAGCTTTAACCGTCTGAGTCAGCTCTTTATAATACCCAGCTGGGTTTTTACGCGGGTCTGGCAAAGCCTGTTTTACTGCTAATACTTCTGCTCGTTTCCACGGAATGTGTATCCACACTCTCTGGAACTGCGATGGAGCGGCTGCAATACCATTGACCGCATCAGCTTGAATGGCTTCGCGCCATATTGGCGGAACCTCCCTCATCGGATATTGACGACCTTGTTTTGAGCTACGTTTCTCTAGGTCCCTTGGTGAGCGGAGAGACGGATCAAACCTATAGCCTAAAATCAGTTCCATCGCTTCTTTTACATCCTGGCCTACTATCATACCTGCGGCAAATTTTTGTTGAACATGGATTAATTCATCCGGAACTGATTCAGAGTCGTCCTCCTCCAAATCCTCACGCAAAAGGGAACACATTACATCGAACACATAACGTTGTGTCGGTTCGTTCCATTGCATAAATGTATCTAATACATCTCGTACATCATACCTTCCAACTTTCGAAATCCACCTAAGGGCTGTGGAATCTAATATTCCTTGTTCTTCAACACTCGGAAGCTGACTACGTCTCTGAGTAGATCAGATGCAGGAGTCTTAATTAGAGTTTTGTAAAAAGGAGATAGAATATTAGAGACAGATTCGGTTATTTTCCGACGAACAGAATGCGGAGAGATAAAGCTTGCAGAATGTTTGAGTAGAGATGTAGTTGGAACAGATGAAACAGTAAGAGTAGGGGTAGCAGGCAAAGCAACTTGCGAAATAACAGGTATGAGCGGAGCAGGCATAGGCAGAGGAGCAGGCAATCCTGGAAAAGGGGTTGCCGAAAAAACGTTGTTACCCACAGGGAGTGCAGGAGCTAGATTCAAGGGGGCAGGAGCAGGTATCCCAGGCTGTCCAGCAGCCGGTAATAAAACATGTGGTAATGGCGGGGCCGTAGCACCCTGTGCATACGGTGGAGGTGACCTCAACAAGTAGGACAATAGGGGATCCTTTTCAGGGTCCTCTAGTGGCTTAGCAGCACATGATGGCAGGGCAGGGTAGCACTTATCAATCGCCAAATTACGCTCTCTATCAGATATCTCTATTGCTTTCTCAGTTTCATCGAGTTGTAGCTGCTTAGCAGACTGTATTAAGGTCAACTCTTGCTCTTTTTTCTCTTTCTTCAATTTCTTAAGCTCTCTTTGTTTGGATTCTTTTCGCCAACAACGGAAAGAATCAAACATTGCCGGCCGGGCTTTCTTCTCAAACAGTTTTATTTCCAAATTGTTAAGGATCTCAGGTTCAAAACTACCATGTAGTGGCCAACTAAGGACACCATCCTTTTTCGTGTAGCGGACCCACACCTCATTATAAGATATAGGCCCCACACCATGCTTGCAGTAGAGCTCATAAGTAGGGGTTCCAATTGGAGGGACCGGACATGAGTCCTCCAACCGGGGATCCCTGTAGCAACCAAAACATGAAAACATACAGTTTTTCCGATTTACCATTTTGAAAAACCGGAACACAGAACAAACACAGAAAAAGATGCGCAATCGAGAACTTAGGCCTATCAAATGAACCAATGTGTCGACACCCAAACCAAACCAAAGATTATCGTAACGAAAACAACCAGTGATAATCTACGAAACCAAGTCCAGTCAGAGAACTGAAAGGATCATCCGAACAGGAGTATAAATCCTTACAAAGTAACAAAAAACAACCAGCAACCACTTAATACTTAACTGAGACACTGTAGACGTCACCAAGGAGAAACCCGTCACGTCTCGCCGTACTAAGGTCTGCACCTCGGGTCCAAAACAGGGCGACGGTCAAGGCAGCGGACCTTTGTAGCCGTCTGAACGGGAACCCTCGTGGAAGAGAACGTCGGGCCACTTTTGCGATATACCGGGATCGATGAAGTGGGGCGCCTCCCTCTGGAATCTTCACACGAAGCTTCTCGAAATCTTCAGGCTTTTGGACCGATACCAAATGACGTCGCCCACGTTGGAGCGCCAATTGGAGTTCTGGACTAAATTACGGTCCAGAGGTGTCAGGGATAACACCCGAAGACCCCTGAGTTCTACCCTGTCTTGGTGCACAAATAAAACAGAAACACGGGCTTCTCGATGGTGGCGTCAAAGACCAAAGGTTTATTACTGCAGGGATACAGAAGTCACAGAAACTACACACGGGCAGATTCTAGGAGCCTGTTCGATTTGTACGAGGTGGGTTGTTCCTTAAATACACAATTTCTAGCTGTAGGCAACATTCTTCACATACTCGTACATTTCTTAAACTTTGTATCCTAAACAATAAATATTTGGCGTTAAACAGGAATCGTCCACAAATTTCTGATGTCAAACATTACAAATGAGGGGTTCCCACTGTTCGATCAAAATCTCATGTCATCTTCTCATTCAGGAGCCGGACCGCCTCATCGTAAATTTCGTTACCTCCCCCTAATAAAGGCCCAGAAGGAAAGGAGCAGAGCCAGGTGTAGAAGATAGAAAAACAGGATAAGAGATGTTTGTGGGTCGTAAATGGGCACGGCTGCCGTTTTCGGCCGCCTAATCATGATCAATCCAACGAGCACGAGAACCAGTATAGCAGGACTGGCCTCAGGCAGAGGGGGCAGCTTCTGCCGAGTCATGCGGCCACAGCGTTTCTAAACTAGGGTGCACGTGTCATTCACAAGGTGAATCGCCGGCTAAAGCCTACGTGTCTTTTAGCAAAATGAATTGATCGGAGGTCACTGTTTGCTCATTGACTATGTGAGGGCAAGAATACAAGATGGATGCTGTATTCTAAAATGGATGCCATGATGCATTGGAAATGTGCTTGTAACATGAGTGTTCTTGCTCATAGCACAGCGAAAACACCAGGGTATACTATATGGATCATTTACGGTTCACTGGTACCGAAATTATAGGTTTACGACAACGTGGAAAACACGGATTTCGAATTGTCACGGAACCTCAACACCATTGTCATCAATTTGTTGTGGAAGGAAACGAAGGAATGAGTATGACAAAGTACAGTTAAATGCATTGTAAACAGCCCTTCTTTCCCCAAGACCCAAGTTGTCAGATAGCTAAATGTTCCGTCTTCTAGGTTGGAAAAAAAAAATTATGGAGGACTGTACCCACCCAGTTCTCCAAATATGATTGTTAAAAGAAAAATGATACTGTATTGCAAAAGTAAGTGGTGCATCTGCATTCGCCTTGGGAATGTCCATCACGCTTGGGTGCCTGTCTGGACTGTTCCGGTAGGTCAGCAGGAGTGTTGAGCTCAGCTTTCGCCTTTCATTTGTGCAGGAGACTTGAAGGTCTGCAGATTGTAAAACATAAACTGTATTTTAGAGTGAAGGAGAAGGACAGAAGGAAGGTAGCTTTATGAAGAGTGCATCAAGAAGACTAGAGGCAGAGCAAAAAAAACAAGATAGGGACTCAGAGTTTCACTTTTGCCACCAGTGCAACATATACACACACAGCAGCATTTCACATATCAATACACCTCTCTCCATTCCACATAGCTGAGTTTTAGGCCTCAGCATCATGGTTTCCTTTTGAAGTCGATAACTTCTTGTTTCTAGCTGTTGATGAGATAGTCCCACCCTGAGTGCTTCCATCCTTCTGACTCCGAGTAACACTGTCCCAGACATGACCCAAGAAATATAGATGTGTAGTGTAGTGCTGTTGAAGAACAAGTAGAGAAACAGAATTGCTGTATCTTGTATAGGTTTTTGTTTGTTAACTAAAGTGACTGTTCTTGTTTCTGAAGAATCAGAAATAAGGAGAGGACCTTGAAAGTAAATCTTGCTAAGTGTAAAAGGGCCAATTACCTACATGAAACAAAAGGATTGTCCTTCATTTAGGCCTCAAACATTGTAAATCATTTCAAACAAGTTCTCAAATTACAGTCAAACACCCTCCCTCACTCTCTGCCACTATATGAATCATCAATCATCACTCACAATCACCAGTTGGTGCAATGGTTGCCTATACCAATCCAAGCACAGTGGTAGGTGCCCTATCTCCCCTTTGATGTCAGCAACAGATTAGAATTCGGCAGTCTTGTAAATCAAATGATTGTTTGGGGCAGCCCTCGTAGGTGATGATGACAAAATCAGAAAGATCATAGGAGTGGACCGTACAGGTTAATTTTCGCTAGGTAAGTTTGTAAAGGCAAACCATTTACAGGAAAATATTATCACCCATCATTCTGACCCTCAAATATTTCAATTAATCTCAAGCAATTTCCCAAATTACAGTTCAACACCCTCCCTCACTGTCTGCCACCACATGAATTATCACTAACTATCACTTACTCACCGTTGCAATAGCTGTAGTTACTTCTTCCAATCCAAGCATGGGTTGGTTAGGTTAGGTGTACAATTCATCTTTCATGCTGACAACACATTGAAATTTGGGATTGGCACTCTTATAAATAAACGATATTCTGGGGCAGCCCTACTAAGTAATGCAAAAAAGGATAGGTGTGCGTGGGAGACAAGCATTGTCTCCAATGTCATGAAGGAATTGTGGAGGCGCATTCATTGCATGCAGGCAATATATATGTGACTAAAACATGGTGGGGCAGTATAAATCTGACACAAAAATAACAATGTTCCACAAGCTACTTTTATTTGGGGGGGGGGGTAAAGATAGAAGTTCAACGAGAAATAATCTAAAAGTTCTATGGGGGCACTGGCATACTTAGTCTGGGAAGTAGAGTTCTTCCTCAACTCTGGTGGTACACCCCGAAGTTGATCAGCTAACACACTGACCAATCCTCCTCCCACAACTGCTTTACTGCCCCAGGAACAGTGCAATTGTGTGGTATGAAATATTGGTTCATTTTGATCAAACTCAATCTTCCCACGTTTAGAGGTGAGAGACTGGTCTTTCCCACTGTAACAATCGCACCAGCTGCACTGAACACATGCTCAGCAGACATACTGTCCACAGGACCAGCCAGATGCTTTATTGCCAGGCTGCTGAGCTCTGGTCATTTGGCATTCTTTCCATGCCAATATATCAATGGGTTTTGACCCACATAGACATCTTTTGGTTAATCCAGGTACTCCTGGAACATAACATGGATGGTCATTGGTGCTGCCACCTGCTCAGCCTCTTTTGCCATAGCCTCTGCACTGAACTTAAGCCCTGCAGATTGAAACCACTACAATGCAGTGGTTGGGTCCGGTCCTTCTGTTGCTGTTGTTGCCGGAGTTCTGGCTGATGGTGTTGTTGGCTGCTGTTAGACAAGACTGTTCTCAATGGAAGTTGAAGGCGGCACACCTGAACTGCGGGGTGGGCCTCTAATTTCCAGCTATTCTTCTTCCAGGTCCCCGGCTTTCTCAACAATCCACCTCTTTTATTTTGAAAGAATGAAAGTTGGCAGAATTTCTTTGTACCGTGGATCAAGTAGTGTGGCACAGATGTACTGTTTGGATGAAATGATGTCATGATGCAACCTTGTATTAAAAGCCAAGTGAAGGATTAAGCTCTCAACCAAGGCATTCGCTTCTGTGTTTTAGTTCACACCTGCGGGGTGAACCTTTCAGACACCTTCTTTACCTGATACTGTAGTCCATTGTACTGTCCTCCTTGCTAACTTCCCGCATTTTTAAATTTAGAAAGGAAGGTTTGGGCATTGCCAAGGGGTGGAATGGCAAACTCGAGTTAGCAGTTTAAAAAACGCTCTGCCAGTTTGCAATGGCAGACTGGAAGTAATGCTTTGCTTTGTCACACTTGTGGTGGCACAATAAGTGCTTCAGTCCACAAGAGGCCCTTAAATTACAGGCCCTTGGTACACCTAGTACCATAAAATATGGACTTATAAGTAATTTAACTTTTACAAATTGGGGGAAGCCTAGTCAACATATACTTTTAAGAGGCAGAGGACTGGCACTGGGACCTGGTTGGCATGTTCCAGTGTACCTTCAGAGTCGAACAGTCGGAAACATTAGGCCAAATGTTTGGATGTGATCATGCAGAGAGGCATTTCCTTAGATGGCCCTACTCCAGATGAAAGGTGATAAGCCACTAGCCTATCCCCTGGTAGTTCCCATCATTTAAGTGAAGGAATCTGGAAAGACCGTCTGCATTGGCATGGTCCCACCTTGGTCTACGATCTAATATGAATTCCATACCCTGTAGGGAAATGGACCACTCCAACAGTTTGGAGTCCTCTTGGCTGATTTGCATAAGTCACCTAAAAGGCCTGTAGTTACTATGTACCCTGAAGTCAGTCCTTAATAAATAGGGTCTCAGGTTCTTCGAACCACAGCAAAGGCTTCAGTCTCAATGGCACTCTAACACTGCTCTCTGGATAGGAGTCTGTGGTAAATAAACAATGGTCCAATTCCATTTAGGTTCTCCAAGTAGATTTATTCAGGATAAGATGGTAATATGTCAAGCAGAGCCCCACCAGGAGCAGACTTCCTGCTGCTCAGCCCATCCACCAACTGACTAACACACTCACCAACATTCCACTCACCAACATTCTGTCACCACAGTCACACTGGCTGAACAGCAGGTATAACGGAGTCGCCGGCTGATCAAGGCAAGTGGTTGATCCAGGCCCTCTTCATTTTACCTGTGACAACATTGCTCCAATTCCATATTCAGAATCACCTGTTTGGACAATGCCCTCTTTGCTGTAACCAGGGGGTTTTGGTACAAGTGCTAAACATAAAGCCTCTTTCAGGGTGCCAGCCTTCTGACATCCTTCAGTCCAAATGATTTTCTTTGGCTGCTTTTGGAAGTGATTTATGTTACAATGGTACTATACCCCTTCACAAATATTCTATAGCACCCAGCGAGGCCAAGAAACCTTTGGTCCTCAGTCTGTGTTTTTAGAGCGTCCCAAGCTTAGATGGTCTGGATCTCCGGCTGCAGAGGTTATTCATGGCTTCTACCTAGCAGGTGGCCCAAGAAAGCTGCAGAGCCTTGCCTTATTTGCCATGTGCTTGCCTTAATAATCAGGCCTGCCTTCTGCAGGGCCTGAAGCACTTCCCTCAGGTGGAACAGGTGTGTCTCCCAGGTGGAACTAAATACAAAAATATCATCCATATATTGGGCTCAAGTCACTAACCTTTGGAGAGTGGCATGTGCATTTTGAAAACTAAATGCCTTCACTGTGAATTGGAAGTGGCCCTCTAGAGTTGAAAATGCTAACTTCTTCTTTGCTTCTTGGTTGAGGGCAACATGCAAGTAGCTTGAAGTTAAAATAAAAGTACTTAAGTACTTTGCAGCCCCCAAATCGCCAATCCGTTAATCAGGCCCTAGTATGGGTTAGGTGCCAACAAAGCTAGACCTAACAGTGAGACCTTCTCAGAGTCAGCACCTAACATAAAATTGCCCCAAATAGTAATATTACCCCTATTGATTTCACAAGGGTCCGTGTGCACACTGACTAGTACCCACTGTTTACAATGCCGGTTCCCTTGGGAACTCAATCAATTAAACAAAAAAGAACAGGTGCACCACAACATATAGCTCAATATAACGTCTAGATTCCAATAAGTCACAGGAGTAGAGGTTCCTCAGTTAGATCTCTTTATTTCATTAGAATGAAATAAAGAGATCTAACTGAGGAACCTCTACTCCTGCGAATTATTGGAATCTGGACTTTATATTGATTTTTTATTGAGCTATATGTTTTGGTGCACCTGTGCTTTTTTGTTTATTGAGTTAGGTACCAGTCTTGGTGACTACATTTAGGCCTCTGTAGTGCACACAAAACCTCAGTTGCCACCTGTTGGATTTGGTTTGAGAACCAGCACCACTGGACTGGTCCAGAGACTACTAAAGGAGTCAATCATCCTCCTCTCCAGCATTTTGTCAACCTGAGCCATATTGCTATCTTTGACCTGGTCCATCTGTAAAATTTGCTTTTGATGGGCAAGCTGTCACCTGTGACTATGATATGGGCACATCACTTTGTCCGACCTGGGTTAAGGAAAATAGTCCAGCAACCCACCTTTTTAAGTTATGACAGTCTTTCTGTTGCTGATCTGTTAAAGCGGAGGAGAGAATAACATCCACTGAACCATCCTTAGCATTGTTTGACAGAAAGTATAGGAGAGTGTAAGGAACTTGCTTTTTGTAGTGTTGCCCCTACTTTTTGACCATTAGGTACCGGTGTAATGACCTTGTAGCACACTGGGCCCTGCTGACCAGACCTCAGTGTATGTGCTCTGTCCCTTAAAAGTGCATGTTTAATGGCTTAGAACCAGTTGGCATTGGTTAATTTACTTCTACTATAGGATACCAGGGGTACCTAGGGCCTGTAAGTTAAAGTGTTCCCCCAAGAGCTGCTGCACTGGTAGTGCTATCATCTGTGTCACAAAGTAAAGTATGTCTCCCAACCAGCCACTGCAGACTGGTACAGTTTTAAACTGTTAGCTCTACCTTGCAATTTAAAGTAATGGCAAAGCCCAAACCTTCCTTTTTAATGTATATAAATTACTCCTAAGTCAGGGTGCTGTATATTCAAAAATGGGTCATGGGTTTTAATGTTCTAAAAGTAAAAACAGCCGCATTGTTATTTTTATTGTAGAAAGGCTAGTAGCCCCATAGGTAAGCACAGGGTTACAAATTAGCAGTGCTAATTTCTGAATGAGACTACTAAATTTGGTACTTCAAGGTATCAAAGGAATCGTTACGTTACGCCCGACTTGTTGCTCAGTTGGAATTTAATGTAACTGTACAAAAGGGGGTGGTGATGGACGGAGCATCTGAACCAATCAAACACTCACACCCAGTCAACAGATCTGGGTTTAATCCATCACCGTTCTTTAGCCCACTCTGCCACCCCAGTTCAGACATGCCATATGCTAATCAGTCTGACCCTGTGCCTCATGGGAACAGTCCAGCCCGAACTGCCAAGCCATGCCTTCCCTGGACCGGACTCAAGCTTCCTAGGACCGGTTTCTGGCATTACAGCCGTCTTCAGCCAGGCTTGCTTGAATCCAGTGGCATAGTGAGCAAGGGACTCACGTCTGAGCATACCCTGCCAACTTATGGCGGCCAAAGAGGTACAAAAGGGGGTGGTGATGGACGGAGCATCTGAACCAATCAAACACTCCCACCCAGTCAACAGATCTGGGTTTAATCCATCACCGTTCTTTAGCCCACTCTGCCACCCCAGTTCAGACATGACCATATGCAAATCAGTCTGACCCTGTGCCTCATGGGAACTGTGCAGCCCGAACTGCCAAGCCATGCCTTCCCTGGACCGGGCTCAAGCTTCCTAGGACAGGTTTCTGGCATTACAGCCGTCTTCAGCCAGGCTTGCTTGAATCCAGTGGCAAAGTGAGCAAGGGACTCACGTCTGAGCATACCCTGCCAACTTATGGCAGCCACCACGTGCCCCTAAGCTGGGCATAAAAGTGGCACCTCTTGAACCCAGACCTCAGATCAGATCTGTAATTGAGAGAGGCCAGAAAAAGGTTTGCCTTGCTGTTCCTAGGACCTAGCAAAGATATGCTGCACCAAACACTGCACTGCACCCGCGGAGACCAGTAGACCAGTGGTAACTGGGTTGTGACTGGACTACACCCAGACTTTGAGGGATGTCAACTCCTGTGGCCAACGTCTCCCCACTGTGTTTGTGGATCAAGTGGTGTCACCAGGAAGACCGCTGTCAACGGCTCAGCACCCTGGACCACTTTGAGCAGCTTCAGCATACTGCTTCCCTAGTATCAGCACCACTCCTATAAGGTCTATGGCAGTTCACTGGAACCGGACCTGGACTGAAGACTGCTTTGACTGTGAAGTAACTGCTCTATTCAACATTATTGGTCCCTGTTACTGCCTCGCTGCCAGAGTTGGTCATCACAAGTTATGTTATGGTATACTGTTTTATAAAGCTCACAGCTGCCCTGGCAAGGGGGGTGCCTTTATAACCATTTTCAAGTTACTTAGTGTGGCTAACCCTAAACAGCAAGTTGCAGTAAACTAAAATGATTCATTGGGCTGAGTGAAAATCTGTGATTTATTATTTCTTTAAAACTTCATATATCTGGAGCACATTGATGGATTTTTATCATTGATGTATCTTTTAAAAGCTAAAAATACAACATATTTTTGTAAATCAATGTTGGGCTTTTACTGTGTTGTGTTTTTGTCTTTTTCAGCTATTTTGGTACTTCTAAATGCTGTTCACTGGTTCTGTTGATGAAGCCTGACTGCTAAGATCTACAGCTACCCAGGGTTGAGTTAAGGTTTTTCATCAAATCTGACGAGTTTCTGAGTTTATTTACACAGTGATGTCCACCACCACACCATATAATAAGCTACATTCATCATACAGAGGCTCAATTTCCTCTTCTTGTCTCCAGCTGACAACATAATCATGGCCATTTTATCCCTGTCATGGTGTGGTTTCAGTGTGTTCATAAGTATCACCCTATATGGGTGTCTTGGGGTACCCAGCCCCTCCAAATAGGTGACCTCCCCTTTCTTCTCCAAGATTGGTTAGGGTCCAGAATATTTGTCTTGACGGCCTTTGGGAGCACAGGCTCCAACATCCATACCAGCTGACCTGTCTTGTACGTTACCAAGGAAGATGTTTTGTCATACCCTTGCTTGACAAACTTCTGGCTAGCTTGCAAATTTTAATTTGTCTTTTTCATGTTCTCAGTCATGCAAGAAAGTAGGCCCAGCAAATAGGGCCAGATGTATGACCATTTATAGCGGTCACAAACAGGAAATTGGCCCATTTGGGACCGCTAAAAATGGTTGTGGTATGTACAGAACCTATTTTGCTTCAGACTCATAAAATAAGGATTGTGACTTGCTATTAGGAAGGGGCATGCCAAGGGCGTCCCTTCATAGTGAATCACACTGGTATGTACAATTGTTTTGCGACCGCAAACGCGGTAGCAAAACAATCGCAGTTACCACCTACTTAAAGTAGTTGGTAAGCCAGTCGCAAAAGGAAGGAGACCCCAGGGGGCCCCTTCCCCTTCGTAATGCATGCAAAAATATTTTTAAGAGCAGGCAGTGGTACCATGGACCATTGCCTGCCCTTAAAAAATAAAAATAAAACATTTTCTTTTTTTCTTTCAAATGCATCCCATTTTCCTTTAAGGAAAACGGGCTGCATTTTTAAAAAAAACGTTGCTTTGTTTAAAAAGCAAACACAGACATGGTGGTCTGCTCTTCCCAGCAGGCCACAATCCCTGTGATATGTGAGATTCCTAAGGGGTTACAAATTGCAACCTACCTCATTAAAATGAATTAAGAATGTCTTTAGCTACCCCCTTAAGAATCGCAAACAGTGTCTGAGACACGGTTGTGCATTCCATTTTGCGAGTCGCAAATTGTGAGTCCCAAAACATCGCAACTTACGACTCGCAAAATGGAATTGTCATACAACCGTCCCATAGTCCACTATATCCTACATTGGCTCCTGGATTGCCTTCTCCCACCCTTCTCTTACCAAGCTCAGTGTACTCCTCATGGGGTGGCGAAACAAAGGTGGATGAGGACCACTCTTTTACATAGCACCTTACTGTAAGCAAATAATAAGCATGGCAGTAGAACATCCCACCTTTTTCTGAGTTTTTCTGGCAAACCAAAAATCACATCTTTCATGGTTTTGTTGAACCTTTCAACTAGTCTATTAGACTGTGGGTGATGGGTGGTGGTACACTTATAAGTAACACCACGTTCATCCCACATAGCTTTTAAATATGTAGACATGAAATTTATGGCCCTAACTGAAATGACCTCCTTAGGAAAACCTACTCCGGTGAAGATGTCAAGTTGAGCTTTTGCCACTGTGGGTACAGTAACTGTACTAAGAGCAAATGCTTCTGGGTATGTGGTTCAAAAAGGGGGGTGGTGATGGACAGAGTATCTGAATTACGCAGAACACTCCTACCCAGTCAAAAGATCAGGGCTTGATCCATCACCGTTTTTTAGCTCACAGCACCATCCCAGTTCAGAACCTGGCTACATGCAAATTAGTCTGTCCCTGGCCCAGTGCATCATGGGAACAGGGCAGACCAAACTACCAAGCCAATTCTTTACTGGAAAGGAAACAAGCTTCCGGGGACCGGTTTCTGGCATTACAGCCGTCTTCGGCCCGGCTTGCTTGAATCCTGATGGTGCAGTGAGCAAAGGACTCACATCTGAGCATACCCTTCCACACTTGTGGTGGCCAAAACGATTCAAAAAGGGGGGTGGTGATGGACAGAGTATCTGAATTAAGCAGAACACTCCTACCCAGTCAAAAGATCAGGGCTTGATCCATCACCGTTTTTTAGCTCACATCACCATCCCAGTTCAGAACCTGGCTACATGCAAATTAGTCTGTCCCTGGCCCAGTGCATCATGGGAACAGGGCAGACCAAACTACCAAGCCAATTCTTTACTGGAAAGGAAACAAGCTTCCGGGGACCGGTTTCTGGCATTGACCCCCTTGAGACATTGTACAGCACTCCTTCATCCCAGTAGACCCTGTGGGTACCATTGTCACTGCCCTTCTCTTGCCTCTCAACCAATTCCCTTAGGCCCTCAAAAGTGGGACAGGTCCACTTTCCCTAGTACAAATCCTTGCTTGATGGACCTCCTACCCCCTGACGTTCTGCCAACTCTGGCATGTCTCTCAAGAGGTCCTCCTCCTCTTCAGGCACCAGGTCCTTCCCTAAAGAGTTAGACTCCTTCTGGGTCTGAAGACCTTTTGAAGCTGGCTGCCCAGACTTCTTGCCCTTTTGATTGACTTAGGGACCTGGCCATTTTCCCACTTCTGGCTCCTTTTACTCCCCTGTTGTACTGTCTTTCCCCTTGTGGCCACATACACTCATTCAGGAAGGTTCACTATTGGTGCATGAACTTCATCTCCACAACTGCCCCAGCAGAGGTTTCAAGGTCATTCCCTTGTAGGGAATCCACTGGGATGGCAGGGAACACACCTACTTTCTTCAGGCCGGGAACCTCTCCCCACTCAAACTAAACCATTGCCATGGGATGGAACTTTGTCTCGTCAGCATTGACTACTTAATGCATTTCATAAGAAATGGTTTGGCCTGAGGAAACCAGCTTACCCATGATCATGGTTGCGCTGGCACATGTATCCTGCAGAGTATTGACTTCAGTCCCATTGATCTTAGGCCATTAACTGTATTTCTCCCTAGTTGGGGGCCGGGCAGCCAGGGTGTCATCTTCTACCACACACAGTGATACTAAGGTGACCTAATTATACCCCTTTGTTTCCCTAGGGACAACTTCCATCCCCATCTCTACACTAGCAATGCCTCTGATTTGCCCACCAGTGGGGGCTTCTTGGACCAAGCAGAATCACCTCTTTTGTGTCCTGACTGATAAGAGTAAAAACCACACCTCAGCCTTCAAAGGGTCAGCATTCCTTCTATGGTCCCCACTTTCTCTTGAATTGGGGTGGATCTCAGTCTCCCCACCATTGGGCAATCTCCTGGGGCCCTTTTGAGAACTACTTTTTTATCCTGGTGTCCCCACATCTTTTCACTAAAGAGGGGCCTGACCACACCTTTCTTGGGATCACTTCCATTGGACTTCTTGGTTACAATAGAACAAAATAAATAGTAATAATGTGCTCTTTGACCACCAAGTTATAAAGCCATACAAAGAGTCTACTCTGTTATCCTTTATACAGCCATCCAGTACCTGGACTAAAACATTCACAAAGTCCACCCATGTCTGTTTTTCTCCCTTCTGTGTGTTTATAAATCTTTGCCTGTGCTCCTCTGCTGTGAGACCAAACAACTCAAAAAGTGCTGCCTTCATGTGTGGGTATGACTCTGCCACCTCATCCTCTAGGGTCAGAAGCCTAACTCTCCCCACCACTGGCACCACAAGGATCCCCAGTGTTGCATACCCACCTTTGTCATCTGAGCCTCAAGGTATCCATGCCCTCTCTATGACTTTGAGCTCCTTTCCCTCTCAGAAAATGAAGGAAACATGGCACAGGTGTAAGGGGTCAGAGTGTTGCGTCCTCCCATCCTCCTCTGCTATGATCCTTCTGTCGTCATCCTCTTCCCCCACTGTCTGGTGTAACCTCCTCTTCCAGGAGAACCTGGGCTCTGTGTGCATCCTCCCAGGCCCTGAGGAGCCCAGGTTGATCTTTCTGACCTTACACAAAGCCCTAAACTTGATGATATTAAGTGTGGACAGAGTAGCAACAACTTCTAGAGACTTTCAAAACTTTTTGAAACTTTTCCCAAACGTTTAAAAAGTTCAGTAACTCTTGGAAACAGTTCTTCTAAATGTATCCCAATTAAGAAAATGTAACTAGCAATCAAAATACTTCTTATTCAGTTTCATTCTAGCAGTTGTTTAGGTTTTCTAACATATTAACTGTGTGATTCTGTGAAACACATGTTCTGGATCGTACCGCTGTACACCAATGTGAGAAAAGTGGTTATTATATGGTGTAATGTGTATCTTCACTATGTAGTATTGACACAATTTTGTATCTGGTCCAGTTAGGTTAATTTGAAAAAACGTAGCTCAGTCCTGTGTAACTGTGGCACAGAGCAGTCAGGCTTTATCACAAAAAAATATAAAGCACTAAAAAGTGCCAAAACAGTGAAATAAGAAGAAACCACAGAACACTAAAAATCCAACACCAATTTATAAAAATATGCAGCGTTTTTATCTTTCAACAAACACCTGAATGGCAAAAATCTACAAAAGGAGTCAGGAGGTATGAATTTTGGAAGAAACAATAAATCACTGCTTTTCCAGGTCACCATCCCTGCGATTGTAATCAACCAGAGTGAATTAGATCATGCCACCTGCCTAATGAATGTTAGGTAGGTCGCTCTGTGACTCACTCTGATTCCTTATTTTGAGAACCGAGTTATTAGCACATAGGTCAGTTTGTAAAATACGTTTCTGGTCTCACAAAGTAGAGGTGCAATTGAGAATGCTCTTTGCAGCCGGATAGTTTGGACATCTGGAACTAGGGGGCATACTATCGAACTCCATGTTAGATGTGAAGACATCTAACATGGGCTTCGATAGGAATTCATAGAGCATATTATCAAGCCCATTATCGCCACTTTATCGGCAGTTTTCTGCCGATAAAAGCGGCGATAATGTATCGCCCGTCCTTGATAATATGCCCCTCGATTTGTAGAGTTGCTTTGCAGAATCAACCAATCAATCAATGCCCTTATTTTGCAATGCTTCCAGTGCATAAAAAGTACAAACATGAAGTCACATCACACACATATATAAAAACAAATGCTAAAAATCATTAAAAATCATTGTAAAAGCAAATATTGTTCCCCAAAGGGTAAAATGTTATCGGCTAAAACTTATCCCATATTTCACTTTTTACATTAAATTAAATTAAATCACCTACTCCACCCCACCCCGATTTCTAATTCTTTAAACGATTAACATACAAAATCACAATACATAATGTTGGGGGATGGTAAAATGACCAGATTTTGGTTCAGTCCACAATTGCTCAATTTTAAAATCCAATAAAATAATCTTTTGATCACTCAATCAACCACATCATTGACCTACATCGAGCACCGCTGTTTTAAAGAGGACCACAGAAATGATGCCAAAGCATGGCACACCAAAGTGCCATCCAGCTGTTGGAGTAGTAAGAGTGATGGTAAACACTGGGTACAATTAAGACTATGCAACAGGGATACTAAAAATCTCCTTCTCGGAAAAGCATAAAAGGGACTAAATAACTGGATGTGAAGGTCCGACTGAGTCAACTCCCCGTCAGAAGGACAAGGGGGCCAATCCATTATTGAGTGTCCATATTGTGAATGCAGTGGAATGTGCTTCAGCGATAATGCTGTAAGGAAGGTGTCAGCTTCCACTAGCATGTTTAGCATGTTTTGGAAGGCATTTCCTCTTGGAACTTTACTTACAGGTGTCCAAAACTTGACCAAAGACCCTCCTCTTGTGATCACTTAGAAGATCACTAAGGGCTGCAGGGTGGGCAGGTGCCAGCATAAGTCAAGGACCAAGTCCTTTCCACTAGGGATTAGTTTAAAGTTAGAAGAATAACAAGAGTGTCTAGAGGGCATTTTCATTTTTTGTGGGGTTTTAGTGACTTCTTAAGGAAAGAACAACACTCAGGCAACATTTGCAAATCGCATGATACTAGTGATTTACCGCACTGGAAATTCACAAGCAAATTTAGCATTACTGTGCGCTAATTCCACTAAGTACCCTATAATTATGAGTTAAAGCCCACAGAATGGGAATCACCACATGGGGCTGGATTTTCCAGCTGTAATGCCACATAGAATTCCTATTTCTGTCTGGTTTAAAGCATACGTTTACCAACTTCTCTGAGCAAGTGGTAAATGTATGTTGTGGATGGGCCTCAAGACCTGTATATTCAACTGAACCGCAGATCCAGCCTAACTCCGCCCCCCCCCACCTAACCAGCACCTTGGGACCCTCACGGGTGAGTAGTTCCGCTTTGTAAGACTCCGATTGATTGACTGATTATGGGCTTTGTCTAGATTGGGAGATGGGGAGGGATGTGGGGAACTGTGGAGAGACGGGGAAACAATTCTTTAGCAACAGGAAGCATTGTATGCTTCTTCTGTTAGAAAAAAACCGGGAATTAGGCTAAACTGATATTGCAACCAAACTCTCACCGTATTTTTCCAGCCAGTTTCACCGGCCGAAAAACACTGGTGTGGAAAAACCTAACAATTAATAATCCGGTGGAACGAAATTAATTCAAGAAAGCATGCAATAACTTTGTTTGCCTGACATGTAATAGGTCCCTCAGAGGTATACATATTTGATTTGAAAGCAGTCAAGTTTGTTAGGAGCATTGAGGGGGAATAATTACATCAAAAAAGCATTTAATTAATATTTTGGTTGCTTCTGGTCACCAACCTAGCTACTCCTTATTGTATATAACTTCCTATGGCGGATCTCCTATGATAAACACTTCTGAAGAGTCATGACATCTTGTGATCAATTTTAGGTCTTGCCTAGGCAGCATTTGCGCTGTCTCTTTGAGACATGCTGTAATCGAGATATAGGCATAAAGTTCCACCTACTTTCCGCCCATCTTTTTAATTGGCTCCTATCCCTGTCCTTTGGAAATGGTGGTTTTTCATTGGTCAATAGACTTAGTAGTCCCTCCTTAGTACCTCCTTGTCTCTTCTTGTAGCGTCCCATGAGGACACCCCCTGTTACATATGTGTTGTTACTCCCTAGGTTTTAATTACAGCCTCAGAGCACTATTTTCTTAAAGGGTTTCAGGCAGAGCACACATTTGTTCCTAAGCAAGACTGGCAGTGGTTACTTTACTCACTAGCACATCTCACATCTATAGGAGACCTTCTATAAATGTCCCTTCATCAGCTCTACACAGATTACAACCTAATCCGGAATTAATATAATAATTATTTTGTCACATTTCAAAGCTACTAATTTTATATATGGACATAGCTATTTGAATGTACTTGTGGTACTGTCTTGCGTGCAATGCATTATGGGTAGGGTGGATTTATCATATCTTCTGCAGGGGGCAGTACCACCTGTGACCAAAAGAGGTCCCATTGGACCTCTTTTGACCACATATAGTGCTGGACCCTGCAACATGGCTAGGTAAAAAAACATTGCTATTTATAATGCTAATAACTCCAACTTTGTAGGGTGCAGTACCATATGTGGCCACATATGGTACTGCACCCTGCAATATGTCTAGGTAAAACACATTGGCATTGATAATGCCAATAACTCCAACTCCAACAAATGTGAGACTGATTGCATTTCCAAAGCAATATGTCTTGCATTTTTTAAAGTTAGATTTGTTGGTGTTGAAAATTACAGTCATTTTTACTTTCGCTTTTTTTAAACCATTAGCAATAGTGCTATGCAAATATAGTAACTCCACTGCATATAAAAAAACAAAAGTAAAAAACCTTCTTATTTTTAACGCCAAAAGCTCTAACTTTTACAAATGCGAGATCTATTGCATTGCAAATGTTTGTTTTTCGAGCTGCCTAAAGTCATCATGCCATGGAACGGCATGCAATCCTCACTCTGTAGGAAGGCTCGTGCAGAGGTGACATCTCATGAAGTGCCAGTTACACACTCATATGAGAAGCCGTCAGGGCCTATGTAATAAATCTTGCCACTCATCACACCCATCTCACCCGCTGCCTTTCTGGAAATCAGGGAAGAGGATGGAGGAGGCCTTTAGACATTCTGGTGAATCTAATGTGAAGGATGCAGAAACTTGGAAATATGTGGGTGGTTCTTAAGGCTTCTGCAATCTCTTTGCAACAAGGATAATGGAGCTAATGTATCTCTCCCAGAAACCCACCAATTCACGTAAGTATTCCTGTTACCCAGTCTCTACAATATTTTAGAGATTAGGAAAAAAGACCTACACGGATGACAGCTGGCCCCACGCACTCTCTGCAAATAAGCCACCTCACCTACTCTTACATTCAAGTTTAAAAGCCATTGGCCGAGGAGAGAGCGCTCCGCAGAATGGCTGCTTCACAGGAGCCAGGTCGGTAGTCAGGCGGGGCAGTGAGTCATTCATTCAAGAAAACTTTATTGCGGCTATTATAGCCATAAAAGCACATTAAATTTACAACAATTTCAAATCCATGCTAGATTAAAGTTACAAGATCATAGGGTACATTAAAATCTAGGTATAAATAAAGGATAATACCAATAAAAATACAGAATCATCATTATGGGAATTTCATGGGTTAAAACATACAATAAGAATATAAATTAAGTATAAAAATTCATAAAATTCTAGAAATCCTGTGATTGCCTTCCAGCCCCATAATATATACTACCAAATCTCTTTTGGGTTTACCTCTGTCAACCTCCCACTGACACTGAAGATTCCAGGATTTAGTCAAGATGCCAGGTGTAAAGAAAGAAAAAGATGCTACGAATAACTTGTGGTCTGATCCAATTTTAACAAATTCCTTCGTGTTGACCACATAGAAACCAGAAATTTCGAAATTGCAACCACATAAACCGGGTCAGTGTCTGTTTTTAGGATCCTAAAAAAATCAAGATAGTTCCTAATACCCAGGTTCCTACAAAGTTGGATAATCCATTTCTGCCTAGCCTGTTTATAAGCCACGCAGAAGAGCATTACGTGAACTATAGTTTCTTCCTCCACATGGTAACCAGGGCAAAGGCAATTGGATACTCCCGCCCACTTATTTGTAATCGCTTGTAGTGGTAGTGTTCCATATCTAAATTGCAAAAACAACTTCTTAGCTATCATCGGTTGTATAGAGTCCAACACCCGCTCAAATTCATAATGACACTTAACATCCAGAAACCCATATGTTAAACTCGTAGAGTTAACTGACTGCAGGATTTTAGTCAGTTTGTACTCTTTCAGTGCAGTTGCCAAGATCTTCTTAGAAATGGCTGGGCAGGATACTTCTGGATTAATCCATAGGTTCTCCCTACCAATTGCACGGAAAGAGTGCCTTACAAATGATAGCCAGGATATACTGCCAGCCCCTAGTGATGTCATTACCGCTTTTAATTCCTCCCTATAGCAACCCAACCCAGGAGTGCTCCACACCTGCCGCCAATTAAGCAACGGACGTGTCGAGATAAGATCCGCAATGGGGAGGGTATTTAGATCCATCCTTTGCTGTGCTAACGGTGTATTTTTGGTAGGGTCAGAATTTGTCTAATGAAGTTATTTTCAGTTAATGTGAGGGCATTGGATGGTCTGTGCCCCCAAAGTTCTGCCCCATATAGGGATGCTGACCTGCCTTGAACTTTGTATATTTCAAGTGGTGGGCTTATAGTCTTTAGAACACAACTCTTCTGGACTTTTAAAATTCCCCCAGCAGCCTGAGTTAGCTTTAAATTAGCCTTATCCTTTTTAGGACCCCACTACATTTTGTCATTCAAAGAGAGGCCCAAATAATCAAATATAGGTATCCTATCAAGGGATCTGTCCTCCATCATCCGGTGCAGGCAGTTATTAGAATTAACACTGAAGGCCATGTATTTGGTTTTGTTGATGTTAACCACAAGGTTCCTTTTTTTGCAGAACTGGCTAAATTCATGTAGTGCACGCTGCATTCCCATAGCTGACTTCGAAAGCAGCAGGGTATCATCCGCAAACATTAATGCGGGGAATCTGCAGAGTGCCAATCTCCGGGAGTCTATGTCCTTGATGGCATAAGATCTTCGATTAACCCGTTAAGAAAGAGGGAGAAAAGGGTCGGCGCGAGCACTCAACCCTGCCTCACCCCCTTACCAATGGGAAACGGAGCCGTCAATTGCCCGTTCTTGCCATACCTTACTCTAGCAAAGGTACCTTCGTGGAGACGTTTAAGCTGGAAGCAGAGATATGGTGGAACTCCCATAGCCAGCAGAATACTCCACAGCTGGTTACGGTCCACGATATCAAATGCTGATTTCAAGTCCATGAAGGTTAGATATAGGCTCCCACCTTCCAAAACTACGTGCTTCCAGTAAATTAGCTGGAGCCTAAATAGCTGATCTATAGTGGAAGTTTTGGCCCTAAAGCCTGCTTGCAACGGGGTCAGAATGTCATGGTCTTGAATCCATTCCTGCAATCTTTCTAATAACACCCTAGCAAAAAAAAAATGAGATACATCAATGAGGCTAATTGGCCTATAATTGGCTGGTTCAGTGGGGGACCCCTTTTTATAGATAGGGATAATCCATGAAGAATTGGTTTAAAAAGTGATTGAAAATAAGGAACCCACCCTACCTGTTCGTTTCTGTACAGGTCTCCGGGAATTCTATCTAATCCTGGTGCTTTGTTAAATTGAAGCTTGGCTAAGGCTAATTGGACCTCAGCCGAAGTGCAGGATGGTATATTCCATGAACGATCGGAGGTTAGGCAACAGACCGGCGGCTCACTTGGTTCAATTGGCAGAATTGAATATAGTTCTTTAAAATATAGACGCCAGGCTTCCTCACCAAATTTGGTTCAATAATGGTCTTGCCCTCTGTCTTCCCAGTGTGGACCAAGTTCCAAAAAGCTCTCCCGTCTTTTGAGTCTAGGGCAATCTTAATAGCCTGCCATCTATCTGCTTCCCATTCTGATTTTGCTTTAAAGAGGATTTTTTTTAAATCTGCCCTAGCTTCCTTAATACGTAGGCGATCACCCCCCTTGAGGGATGATAACAGAGTTCGCTTTGCCACCCTACACCCCCTGCTAAACCAGGGGTTTTTATCTCTACGGTGTTTACACTTGGAGGGCCTACTACTATAAAAGAAGTCCCCCAAGGTTACAACCATTTCCTGATGAATTTTCCCCAGGTCGTCACTGTGTCCTGTGTTGGCAGAATTTCCGGATGCACAGCTTGCCTTTTCTAAAAGGGGAATAATACTATTGTACATTCTTGACATTATTTCTGGGGATTGGTTTATTGTGGCCCAGCGAATACGTCTCCCTCCATCGACTACTCTAAGATCGTTTCTAGGGGAATTTACAGTACCTTGATCTGTCTCAATCATACAAAAATCTAGCAGGATGACCAGAGGATTATGGTCACTTTCAGTGCGCTGATCAACGCTAAAATCTGCCACTTTATGCCAAATTTCAAGACTGGATAAAAAATTGTCAATTACTGATGCCTGACCTAATCTCTCAAAAGTTGGATGCCCTGGGTGGTCTCTCGGGAATCGCCCATTGCAGGCCCTCAAAGAGAAAGTGAGTGTGAGAGAGGTCATTTGGAGGACTAGTGGGGTCCACCCCTTTATCTGGGGGTGGACCCCAAATACCAAATACCTTTATCTGGTATTTGTGGAATAGTGTGGCTCACTGGTTAGAGGCGGCAGGCCTGAGAGCAGAAGTCGGCCCGGGACCAGGGTTCAATTCCAGACGCGGCAGGGTTGTGGACCTTGGTCAGCGGACTCGATAATTCTCGCTTTGGTGCTTACTCTAATCAGGGGTTCCACTCGGTCACTCTGGGCATTAGCTTGCCTAATCTCCACAACAAACAACAAAAGAAATGCCAGTACTGATATAGTCAATCTGCTCTTCACCTTTAGCATCCACATTAAGAAACTTAATTCAAAAATGGGGTATTTGCTTTTTATTCGCAATTTTATTTTTCAAAATTCACAATTTTATAGAAAATGTTTTCATTTCATAAAAAAGAGAAGCGTATAAGAAAATAAGGACACATCAGGAAACTTTCAAATGGAACCTTCTTACATTCAACATCTGCAGTCATATCACAATCGGTACCATGTACACTACATACATATCTCCAACATACATACCGCAATGTAACAATACAATTACACAAACAAAATCCTAGATCTGCACAACTTGTACAATTATTTAGTACACTTTTAACGAAAGTACAACCCTGTACATTGATGAATTTTAAATCATTCATAGAAACTTAAAAAGGTTATGTACATAAACTGGTAAGGGACCACGACAAGTAACAGCCCCCTAGGTGTACAAGCAGACCAATAGGAAAACGAACCTACGCGTTTCAAATCCCCTCTCATTCGCCAGGGATTCTCATCAGGGCCTCAGACACTATGGAAAAGGAGACAGAGAAAACATTAAATAAAGTTTTAGAAGGAAAAGCGTGAAGTTTTTTTTGTAATCCTAGCACAACAGCAGTCTACCGGTGGACCCCCACCAGGGTGGCTAGCAATTTGAGGCAGCCGTTTAGGCAGTTTGACATAAGTAAAGCAGGAGAAGTCAGCATACAAAGGTACTTACTGACTACTTGTCTGGTTCTCTAGTCTACAGGTGTCATAAACTGGAGGCTTCTCTAAGGTATGAGTGGCCTGGAAGGTCAAAAAAGGGACTCATAAGGTTTCAGCGTTATTACATTCTGACACAGCACAGCAGACGTGATAAGAGGCTGCCTTGGATGTCAAGGTTTAAAATGGTAAGTAAAGCCCAAGTCCGTTCTATCGATCATTAGGTAGAAGTCACTTGACATCACACCGTTATAATATGCTCCTCAAGGCAAAATCTTGTTTTTAAACCTTGACATCCAAGGCAGCCTCTTATCACGTCTGCTGTGCTGTGTCAGAATGTAATAACGCTGAAACCTTATGAGTCCCTTTTTTGACCTTCCAGGCCACTCATACCTTAGAGAAGCCTCCAGTTTATGACACCTGTAGACTAGAGAACCAGACAAGTAGTCAGTAAGTACCTTTGTATGCTGACTTCTCCTGCTTTACTTATGTCAAACTGCCTAAACGGCTGCCTCAAATTGCTAGCCACCCTGGTGGGGGTCCACCGGTAGACTGCTGTTGTGCTAGGATTACAAAAAAAACTTCACGCTTTTCCTTCTAAAACTTTATTTAATGTTTTCTCTGTCTCCTTTTCCATAGTGTCTGAGGCCCTGATGAGAATCCCTGGCGAATGAGAGGGGATTTGAAACGCGTAGGCTCGTTTTCCTATTGGTCTGCTTGTACACCTAGGGGGCTGTTACTTGTCGTGGTCCCTTACCAGTTTATGTACATAACCTTTTTTAAGTTTCTATGAATGATTTAAAATTCATCAATGTACAGGGTTGTACTTTCGTTAAAAGTGTACTAAATAATTGTACAAGTTGTGCAGATCTAGGATTTTGTTTGTGTAATTGTATTGTTACATTGCGGTATGTATGTTGGAGATATGTATGTAGTGTACATGGTACCGATTGTGATATGACTGCAGATGTTGAATGTATGAAGGTTCCATTTGAAAGTTTCCTGATGTGTCCTTATTTTCTTATACGCTTCTCTTTTTTATGAAATGAAAAAATTTTCTATAAAATTGTGAATTTTGAAAAATAAAATTGCGAATAAAAAGCAAATACCCCATTTTTGAATTAAGTTTCTTAATGTGGATGCTAAAGGTGAAGAGCAGATTGACTATATCAGTACTGGCATTTCTTTTGTTGTTTGTTGTATAGGCTCAGCCTTGCTGATTAGAGACAACCCAATTCTTGTTTTTTCATAATCTCCACAACGGCCCCACCAATTCTGGGGATGCCTGGCTCCACCTTGGGGACTCCCAGCAAGGGACCATCCCACAGGGAAAGCCAGGACGGGTTCCCCAGAGTTATACAGCGCCAGGAGACCTATGGACAGGTAGCAGTGCGCTTTACAAGCTCAAAAACATAACACTAACATAACATATTAGGCGATGGGATTGACAATTGCATCCTCATTGCTAGTAAAAGGTTTAATAAAACCATTAAGGGGTTCATAATGGCAATTAACGTCCCCACCAATCAAAAAGGACACATTACCCGAGAGGGAATTAAGAAGACTTACCCGGGAATCTAAAGTCGAGGATGTCCCACCATACTGAACTGGCCGAGAATAGATGTTATTAATGGCCAGTTTAGGTAAGTTTCTGTGGGTCAAAAGGATGCAAGTAATGTCTGGAGAGTGAGTGTCAACTCTTTTCACCACACATCCAAGGTGAGTTCCAACCCATATACATAAACCCCCCGATGGTCTACCTCTGGGGCCCTTAACAGCTGGCTCAAAATATGCCACAAACCCTACTCTATAGACAGGGCTTAGGGCCCAGGTTTCTTGAAAGAGGCAGATCCCATGGGAGTCAATGTAATCTCCCCAGTTCGGCAGGTCAAGTTTAGCAGCAAGGCCCGCAATATTTCATGACAACATTCTAAGGCCACCAAAAGGACCTTCCAAGCCACTCACTGCATTTACCTCGGACCCTGCGATGTCCAACAAACTGGGGAGGTCAATACAGGAACGGGGAGGGACTACTACTTCAGGGGATAATCTAGCTTCGCTGGGTGGGATATATATATCCATTGGTGGAACAAAATTCCCATCCTCTACATCGGAATGAACTATAAGTGTTCTTTCACTATCTATATGCCCTGTTACCTCTCTAGTCAAAAGGTCTCGATTCTTCCCCCCGGGCGTCCTTCCACTATTTATATCCCTCTGCCTCTAAGGTGTTATTTCCGTGGGGAAGAAAGTGGATGGTAGTCAATTCACCAGATCTAGTACACTAAATCTATTACTTACTGGTACATCGAATAAGTGCAGATTGCTACCCACCTCTTCTCTATGGCTCTGCATAACATGTTGGCCTTGCCATCCCCTGTTGCTTCCATTGTAGCCTGAAGTCACACTGCGATTAGGGGGAGGATAGACATAACTTAGATCCAAGGACTGAATTATAGATTGGGAGTTTTTAGGGAAATAAACCAGATACGTGTCACCAATGAAACACTGATGGCATCCCTCTGAGGCACACTCGCTAATCCTCTAAGTAAAGATTATACCAGTTTAGTTCTTTCATTCAAAAAACGTTTTATTCAGTTCATTTTATATTCATACGTTGAATCACTTTATCAAATTACATTCTTTGATATGTTTTTCTCGCAATAGACATCATTGCAATTCATCCTCCAATGCATTTCGGGTATAAAAACACCCTTCTTCAGGGAGAGGCACTAGAATTCAAATATATATAAAGCAGAAATCAGTATACCATACATATTAAAAGATGGTTGAAAATACACAAGTCTTACAAGAGTGCTACCTGCCACCAACGTGCATGTAGTGCCTATAATAACCGTTAACCCAAACATGGGTAACAAAAACATAACTCACATGGATTCCTTTCAGCAATGTACTCCGTCTGTAAATATTAACACATGCTACCAGTTACATAAAACAAGGCTAATCATATGTTGGTTTTAAATGTCCTCAAAACAAGCGACATGTTCACTGACCTTGGTAACGTTAATATACCCTGTTCTTAAGTCCTCCGATTTACTCAATAACAAGCTTCACTCAGCGTTCATGGTGCGCGCTAGCGCTTCCGTGTTTAAACATGAAGTCAATGTTGATTGGACCACCTCCCGGTCACCTGATCAATAGTAATAAACAACAGACTTCTACGAGCCATCCTTATGCTTATAAGTTTAAATATACATTATACATTACGGGTACGTCATCCACACATAGACTAAAATGAAATGCGCAACTAAAATTCATTTAAGATGAAAAGAACAATAATTACGAAAAAATTACGAAAAAATAAGGGACAGCAAGGTACGATCGACACTTGTTAATTACAGCACTATGGTTATGGAAAAAGCACAAAGTGCGTGTGACACCTTTCAACGGTACAGGCATTAAACAGGATCACATCAGGAAAACAATGGCCCGCTAGGCTAGAAATATTAGAACATCATTATAGATAACATGCTAACTCAATTCGATCATTGAGCCCGTTCGGCTTACTTGAGCATAGTTTTTGAATCCATATATTTTCTCGTTGCAACAAGTATCTGTTATTGTCTCTTCCTTCCTGTTTCTCTACACATTCCAATATGAGAAACTTCAATTGAGAAATGTATGATGAGCTTCCAAAAAGTGCATTGCAATGGATGATTTAGTGTTCTGAGTCCTAATGTTTGATTTATGTTCTGTTAGTCTGATTTTAATCTTTCTTTCCGTCTTTCCTACATAGGTCTTACCACAAGGACATTTCAATAAATAAATCACGTTTGACGTGTCACAGGTTGCTGTGACTTTTAGTTTAATTTCATGACCTTTCATTGGATGATTTATAACAGTTCCTCTAATGATACTGTTGCAGTTCCCGCAATTCATACAGGGTCTTGTCCCCTTGTGTGTTACATTTGTCTGACTCTTGTGTTTGAGAATTTGCCCAATGTTATTTCCACGGGTATAGGCGAAGAGAGGTGGTTCTTTGAAAATGTTGTTGAAATCTTCTTCCAATTCCAAAAGTTGCCAATGTCGTAGTACACTTTTTTTGAACTCCTTGCTTAAGGTTGAAAATGTGGACACCGCCACTATTCTGTTCTCGGTATTCTTTGTGTGTTCTTTCAATAAATCACTACGATTGGTTTCCCTTGCTTTTCTCTTTGCATTTATGATAATTTCCTGTGGATAGCCTCTCATAAGGAATCTTTGTCCCATTTCTTCTAATCTTTGTGTTGCTTTGTTTTCATCGGAAGTTATACGTTTTACTCTGGTCATTTGTGAATAGGGTAAATGTTGTTTTAAAGACATCTGATGGAAGCTTAAAAAATGTAAAGTATTGTTTCTATCCGTTGGCTTGCGATAGATGTCTGTTTCAAACCCCCTGACCGTGATGCTCACTTCTACATCAAGAAATGTGATTTTTTTATCTGATATCTCCCATGTGAATTGTATTCTGTTGTCTGCTTTATTAAGTTCCGTGAGTGCAGATTGCAATGTCTCTTTAGTATTTCTCCAAATTATGAACATGTCGTCAATGTACCTGACGATCAGTTTTGCATTTTCCTGCCATTCCTTTTTGCCCAAAATATATTGATTTTCATGTTGCATCATAAATATATTTGCGTACGCCGGCGCAGCTGAATTGCCCATGGCTGTGCCTATGAGCTGTTGGTATCAAGTATCGTCATATTTAAAGTAACTATGATAGCGTGTGAAGAGCATCAGCTCCATCAAAAATGTTTTCATAGACATTTCCAGTTCGGTATTTAAGATGGCCTGTTCCACAGCTTCAATGCCCAAAGAATGGGGAAATGAGGTATAGAGCGCTTTAACGTCTGCTGTACATAGGATTAATTTCTCATCTTGACTGATTTCCACTGTCTGAAGTTTGAGGAGGAAATCGGTAGTATCTTTCACATACGTTGTCATTTTCTTGACGGTTGGTTGCAAGTATTTATCAAGCAGTTGACCTAAAGGTTCATGAAGGCTCCCACACGTGGAGACAATGGGTCGTAGTGGAGGATCATACAGGTTTTTATGAATTTTTGGTGTCATGTACAATGTTCTACTTTTTGGGTGATCTTTCAGTAGGAATTTGTTTGTTTTTTGATTGATGGTACCCATTTCCACTGCTTTTTCCAACATTTCTCTCAGTATTTTCATGTATTCCATGGTAGGATTACTTTCCAATTTAAGATATGTGGTCTCATCCGATATATGTTCCAAAACTTTTTGTGTATACATATTCTTATTCATAACGACCAAGGCTCCTCCTTTGTCTGCTTTTATACAAACAATAGCGTCATTATTAGCCAATCTCTTCAAAGTATCCATGTCTTTTTGTGTGATGTTCTTTTTCATCTTGCATTTTGGATTGATTTTTGAGAGATCTTGTTTGACAAGTTTTTCAAATAAGTCAAGTGTTTTGTGGCTTACCGGTGCTTGAAAACTACTTTTGGGTCTAAGACCCTTTAGTTGATCAGATTCTCCTGTGTTGGGATTTGGCAAGACGTTGTCGAAAAAGTGCCTCAATTTTAGTTTCCTCATGAGTTTAAAAAAACTCACTTCCAGTTCTAGTTGATCCGAACATGTAGTAGGAACAAATGATGTGCCCTTCTGCAATAGTTGTGTCTCATATTCTGATAGTCTTTGATCCGAGATGTTTATCACTAATTGGTTTAGGTCTGGGTCTTCTTTTTGATGATCTTGGGTGCAGTTGTGCTCCTGGTGTTGGGGTGTTCTTTTTCCTTTTCCTTTGCCCCTCCTGGGTCTCCTAAGGATGCTGGGCCTAGGTCTAAAAAATAAGTTGAGGTTGCAGTTTCTTGATTGTCAGTGAATTCTTGAGGTTTTGATGTCGATTGGGCTGTTCCAGGTTGTCTACGTTGAGCTGTGTCACTGTCTGAAGAAGACGTGTCAGTTTGTTGCGTGTACGGGCGACTTCTTCTCTTCTGAGCATAAACTTCGGCCCAGATATATACTTCCCCCAGTTTATAATCGAGGGTATCCCTCTTGAATTTCCTAATTTTTCTGTCATTAATGTCACGTGTATGTTTGGTTATTTGGTTATTGATATCTTCTAATACTTTTGCCCAATCCTCCTTTGGCATCATGTTTGAAAGGTTCTCAGTGATCTCTTCAATTTCTGTTGTTAATTCCTCCAGAATTCCTGACAGTTCTTCAATAATTAATAATATAAGGTCCAAAGAACACTTATTTAAGATTGCATACCACCTTTCCTGAAACCTAGTTGAATTTTTGCACAATGAGGGTTTTAAAGCAATTCGTAGGCTCCTGGGAATCCTCTGAGCTCGGTGGTATTTTATTAATGTGCTAGCATGTAGTTTTTGGTTAACTTGTCTTTTAGACAAATATATAAGTTGTTTGATGTTTTGTTCCTTATTGTGTGCTGTTGGTGCCTGTGCGATTTCCTCCTGTATTAATGCGTAAATTCTAGTGGCTTCATCATCCTTAAATGCGAAAGTATTGGCTCTAGCCTCCGTAGATTTTGCGATATCCTCATATGATGCGTTACTCATGTTTGCTTTTTGGCGTGCAACCTGACTGGCTAAGCGGAAAGTACAGATAATTCAATGATAAATGCGCTGCAGGTGCACAGCGTGTTTATGAAAGTTATACCCTATTAGTCTTTAATCAAAGTTCATGGGTGCTCTCGAGGTGACGTCTTCCGCTGGTGGCGTCAAATGAAAAATAAACCAGATACGTGTCACCAATGAAACACTGATGGCATCCCTCTGAGGCACACTCGCTAATCCTCTAAGTAAGGATTATACAAGTTTAGTTCTTTCATTCAAAAAACGTTTTATTCAGTTCATTTTATATTCATACGTTGAATCACTTTATCAAATTACATTCTTTGATATGTTTTTCTCTCAATAGACATCATTGCAATTCATCCTCCAATGCATTTCGGGTATAAAAACACCCTTCTTCAGGGAGAGGCACTAGAATTCAAATATATATAAAGCAGAAATCAGTATAACATACATATTAAAAGATGGTTGAAAATACACAAGTCTTACAAGAGTGCTACCTGCCACCAACGTGCGTGTAGTGCCTAAAATAACCGTTAACCCAAACATGGGTAACAAAAACATAACTCACATGTATTCCTTTCAGCAATGTACTCCGTCTGTAAATATTAGCACATGCTACCAGTTACATAAAACAAGGCTAATCATATGTTGGTTTTAAATGTCCTCAAAACAAGCGACATGTTCACTGACCTTGGTAACGTTAATATCCCCTGTTCTTAAGTCCTCCGATTTACTCAATAACAAGCTTCACTCAGCGTTCAAGGTGCGCGCTAGCGCTTCCGTGTTTAAACATGAAGTCAATGTTGATTGGACCACCTCCCGGTCACCTGATCAATAGTAATAAACAACAGACTTCTACGAGACATCCTTATGCTTATAAGCTTAAATATACATTATACATTACGGGTACGTTATCCACACATAGACTAAAATGAAATGCGCAACTAAAATTCATTTAACATGAAAAGAACAATAATTACGAAAAAATTACGAAAAAATAAGGGACAGCTAGATACGATCGACACTTGTTAATTACAGCACTATGGTTATGGAAAAAGCACAAAGTGCGTGTGACACCTTTCAACGGTACAGGCATTAAACAGGATCACATCAGGAAAACAATGGCCCGCTAGGCTAGAAATATTAGAACATCATTATAGATAACAGGCTAACTCAATTCGATCATTGAGCCCGTTCGGCTTACTTGAGCATAGTTTTTGAATCCATATATTTTCTTGTTGCAAAAAGTATCTGTTATTGTCTCTTCCTTCCTGTTTGGTCGTTATGAATAAGAATATGTATACACAAAAAGTTTTGGAACATATATCGGATGAGACCTCATATCTTAAATTGGAAAGTAATCCTACCATGGAATACATGAAAATACTGAGAGAAATGTTGGAAAAAGCAGTGGAAAGGGGTACCATCAATCAAAAAACAAAAAAATTCCTACTGAAAGATCACCCAAAAAGTCCAACATTGTACATGACACCAAAAATTCATAAAAACCTGTATGATCCTCCACTACGACCCATTGTCTCCACGTGTGGGAGCCTTCATGAACCTTTAGGTCAACTGCTTGATAAATACTTGCAACCAACCGTCAAGAAAATGACAACGTATGTGAAAGATACTACCGATTTCCTCCTCAAACTTCAGACAGTGGAAATCAGTCAAGATGAGAAATTAATCCTATGTACAGCAGACGTTAAAGCGCTCTATACCTCAATTCCCCATTCTTTGGGCATTGAAGCTGTGGAACAGGCCATCTTAAATACCGAACTGGAAATGTCTATGAAAACATTTTTGATGGAGCTGATGCTCTTCACACGCTATCATAGTTACTTTAAATATGACGATACTTGATACCAACAGCTCGTAGGCACAGCCATGGGCAATTCAGCTGCGCCGGCGTACGCAAATATATTTATGATGCAACATGAAAATCAACATATTTTGGGCAAAAAGGAATGGCAGGAAAATGCAAAACTGATCGTCAGGTACATTGACGACATGTTCATAATTTGGAGAAATACTAAAGAGACATTGCAATCTGCACTCACGGAACTTAATAAAGCAGACAACAGAATACAATTCACATGGGAGATATCAGATAAAAAAATCACATTTCTTGATGTAGAAGTGAGCATCACGGTCAGGGGGTTTGAAACAGACATCTATCTCAAGCCAACGGATAGAAACAATACTTTACATTTTTTAAGCTTCCATCAGATGTCTTTAAAACAACATTTACCCTATTCACAAATGACCAGAGTAAAACGTATAACTTCCGATGAAAACAAAGCAACACAAAGAATAGAAGAAATGGGACAAAGATTCCTTATGAGAGGCTATCCACAGGAAATTATCATAAATGCAAAGAGAAAAGCAAGGGAAACCAATCGTAGTGATTTATTGAAAGAACACACAAAGAATACCGAGAACAGAATAGTGGCGGTGTCCAAATTTTCAACCTTAAGCAAGGAGTTCAAAAAAAGTGTACTACGACATTGGCAACTTTTGGAATTGGAAGAAGATTTCAACAACATTTTCAAAGAACCACCTCTCTTCGCCTATACCCGTGGAAATAACATTGGGCAAATTCTCAAACACAAGAGTCAGACAAATGTAACACACAAGGAGACACGACCCTGTATGAATTGCGGGAACTGCAACAGTATCATTAGAGGAACTGTTATAAATCATCCAATGAAAGGTTATGAATTTAAACTAAAAGTCACAGCAACCTGTGACACGTCAAACGTGATTTATTTATTGAAATGTCCTTGTGGTAAGACCTATGTGGGAAAGACGGAAAGAAAGATTAAAATCAGACTAACAGAACATAAATCAAACATTAGGACTCAGAACACTAAATCATCCATTGCAATGCACTTTTTGGAAGCTCATCATAACATTTCTCAATTGAAGTTTCTCATATTGGAATGTGTAGAGAAACAGGAAGGAAGAGACAATAACAGATACTTGTTGCAACGAGAAAATATATGGATTCAAAAACTATGCTCAAGTAAGCCGAACGGGCTCAATGATCGAATTGAGTTAGCATGTTATCTATAATGATGTTCTAATATTTCTAGCCTAGCGGGCCATTGTTTTCCTGATGTGATCCTGTTTAATGCCTGTACCGTTGAAAGGTGTCACACGCACTTTGTGCTTTTTCCATAACCATAGTGCTGTAATTAACAAGTGTCGATCGTATCTTGCTGTCCCTTATTTTTTCGTAATTTTTTCGTAATTATTGTTCTTTTCATCTTAAATGAATTTTAGTTGCGCATTTCATTTTAGTCTATGTGTGGATAACGTACCCGTAATGTATAATGTATATTTAAGCTTATAAGCATAAGGATGTCTCGTAGAAGTCTGTTGTTTATTACTATTGATCAGGTGACCGGGAGGTGGTCCAATCAACATTGACTTCATGTTTAAACACGGAAGCGCTAGCGCACACCTTGAACGCTGAGTGAAGCTTGTTATTGAGTAAATCGGAGGACTTAAGAACAGGGGATATTAACGTTACCAAGGTCAGTGAACATGTCGCTTGTTTTGAGGACATTTAAAACCAACATATGATTAGCCTTGTTTTATGTAACTGGTAGCATGTGTTAATATTTACAGACGGAGTACATTGCTGAAAGGAATCCATGTGAGTTATGTTTTTGTTACCCATGTTTGGGTTAACGGTTATTTTAGGCACTACACGCACGTTGGTGGCAGGTAGCACTCTTGTAAGACTTGTGTATTTTCAACCATCTTTTAATATGTATGTTATACTGATTTCTGATTTATATATATTTGAATTCTAGTGCCTCTTCCTGAAGAAGGGTGTTTTTATACCCGAAATGCATTGGAGGATGAATTGCAATGATGTCTATTGAGAGAAAAACATATCAAAGAATGTAATTTGATAAAGTGATTCAACGTATGAATATAAAATGAACTGAATAAAACGTTTTTTGAATGAAAGAACTAAACTGGTATAATCCTTACTTAGAGGATTAGCGAGTGTGCCTCAGAGGGATGCCATCAGTGTTTCATTGGTGACACGTATCTGGTTTATTTTTCATTTGACGCCACCAGCGGAAGACGTCACCTCGAGAGCACCCATGAACTTTGATTAAAGACTAATAGGGTATAACTTTCATAAACACGCTGTGCACCTGGAGCGCATTTATCATTGAGTTTTTAGGGAAACCCATACAAACATGCTCCACCACCGGTAAACATCGTTTACAACGATGTTTTCACAACGCGGTACCTTTACACCGCGGCTGTGACAACGCAAGTCGTTACCACGACTTGCGCTGGAGGGCGCTCAAGGTCTAAAAATAGTTAATTTACTATCCTAACACCTTCCCTAGGGTCCACGGGGACTGGTGTTAGAATAGTAAATTAAACTATTCGAAATCCGCGCCCCCCCCAACGCAAGTCGTGGTAACGACTTGCGTTGTCACGGCCGCGTTGTAAAGGTATGCGTTGTGACGGTACGCGTTGTACCGTCATATATCCTCCACCACCCTACTGTCCTTAAAATTAATGACAATATATCCCCCTCCACATCTTTAGGTCTGCGTCCCACCCATCCCACTCTTCTGGCAAATAAAATTTGACATTGCACATTTCTTGAAAGAGGTCAATTGTTGTTCAACCAGTGAATGGATTTGTTTTTTAGTTCAATATAGGATTCAATTCCACTGTTGCACAGTTTGGGGACCTCAGCCAGAACAGCTACATAAGGTGAACTTTTGGGGGGTAGGTCGATGTGTGGAAGGGTAATCTTCGAGTCTTCAACATTACATTTCCTTTTTGACATTCTATCTACAGTTTTCCACTGGTCCTCTCCTGACTGTTGTAGAACTTTGCTTGCTATCGTTTTGCAAGCCGTGGTTGGATGATCCTCTGGGCAAGCAGTAGTAATTGGGTCGGTTGCGGTTACCCTAGTCACAGTGGAATCCAAAGGGTTGGAAGGACGGCTACAAATCAATAAAGGATTAGAGGCCAAAGACCCTTCAAACACATGCTTTGCTTGTGTTTGACCACAATTCGCCATTTTATCCTTAACCGCTTCAGCGCGGCGCAGATTCCTGCGCTGTGCTGAACGTTCCATTGAGCCAATGGAACGATGACGGAACGGTTCTGTCATGAGCACAGCTCAACCGTCGCTCATGACGGAACCGTTCTGTCATAAGCATGGAAGGGGTTAATGAATTCCAGGGTAGACCTATAGAGTTCTTCAATTTTTGTTAACCTTTTCTCTATTATCAGTAATCTTCCCTCAAGGGGCTGCAATGATGATAATATAAGAGCACCCACTTTCGACAAAAAAGACTCTTCTGCCATGGATGGTATATGCACAATATTCGCCGCGTCAGGAGCACTTATTGCAGGTGGGATCTCCTGCGGGCCTTCGGTGGCTTTAGGCTCCACAATGACAGAATCCTTGTTATTATTAAACTTTGGTGTCTTAGGCTTTCTTCCTCCTGAACTGCTCCTTCCCGCTTCCTTTTGGGGATAGCCCCCTCAGAGTGCTACTGTGGCTGTGAAGAAGTACTGGGGGCTTCAGAATTACGTATTACTATACTATCATTGGGATTTATCAATAAGTTGTCAGTCCTTGCCGCCGGCTGTGACAACTCTACAATCAAGGATGTATTGCTCAAATCTGGTAGTGACTGAATGTTAGTCCAACTCGGGGGCCAGCAGCAGCCCTTTGCTGGCGGGGCTCAGGTGTACGAGCGTTTGACAGAGCCCCTAGAGAGGATCTTTTGGTAAAGACTGGGTCCTGAGGGAGCTGATGCTCTGTTAGGGCTATCTCATGCTCCAAAACAGACGTGGCCCTCGTGATAAATTGATCAAGTGTCCCAGCTACATAGCCGCCCGTCGTCACTTTCTTCCCCCTTCCTTCACGCCCAGCCACTATATAGACCAAATGCGAATAACTTAATGAATGCTTGCGGGACAATGGGCCAACCTTCAATATAGTAGATGTTAGGTGTTAAAGGGGGGGCCCGGTCCGGTCTCTTCCGGGCTACAACAGACTTAAACGGGCCCGGGCTACGCCCAGCCTCGCCGGCGCGCGTCCCGCGATGCGGGGCCGTGAGCAGTAATATGGGCGGCAGGCACAGGTGAAGGTAATTACGGGGCTCCTGGTCCTTGGAGTCCCGAGTCCCGTGGCAGCAGCAAGGCAGTAAGGCACAAATCCAGCTACGAGCGGCAGTGAGTCAGCTGTTGAAATTCTCTTAGGCCATTCCCAAATCAAGGTCTGTACACGGATATGAGGAGAATGCGAGGTTCTCGAAAATAGAATTTATTATCAGTTGTTTTACGGCACCCCTGTTCACTTAGTGCACGTGATGTGTAGAACAGCTGATTATGAAATGTGACTGCGCCTGTGAGCAGCAGTTTTAAGTAGAGGTCCTGCTTGTCTGTAACTCACTGGAACTGCTGAGGATATATCTGATGATGTGCAAGAAGAGATTATACCACCAAATACACTTTGCAAACTAAACCAGGACAGGAGCACGAGCCTGTCGAGGTCCGCGCCACCCATGGCAGGCCTCCAAGAAGGCGGAGTCACTGAATAGGGAAACCAGCGCCACACTTCTGTATAAAACGATAAATTGAGATCAGCTTGACAGGAGCACCCATTTTATGACTTGATTATACATCCGTATTTATACCATAGCAGCTGACTGTTATATTACTGTGCCGTGCCTTAAAGGCAAATTTCACTTCTTAAGGTTTTGCCGCACACCGCTTTAGCATACATATTTGTTTTCGGGTATTTAGCTTGAAAAAAAACTATTTTCTTCAATTTGGAGATAACAATGGGCACTGACTGGAAATGGAATGCTTTGGTGTTGTTTAACTTTCATGAAAAAAAAGTGTTGATGAAATAGGGAACAGTTGTGAGTGAGTGCTAGTGATTTTATGTACCTCTGTGGCTGCATCGTTTACTGCATATTATGAATTTGCAGTACATGACAGATCATTTTTCATAACATTTATGCATTTCACAGTAAATGTTGCTTATAGCTTAAATAGATTAAAATAATACTGACCAAGAATGTGCTGCATAATTTGAAATTTGTGCTAAATAATTTAGCTAAAGTTACCTCATAATTCAGATAACCTTGCTGTATACTCCTAGCAGGCCTGGCAGAGGTAAAGCTCTGCAGAGTGGTTTGGGGCTCTTATTAAGATGATGAATCAAAGCACACAAACATACTATATTGCATACATTCAGATCTACAGAGTGTAACGTGCTATATGTTACCTTTGTTGAGCGCGGGAAAGGGCCATGACTCACGAGAGGCAAAGCCTCGAGTGGGTCGCGACGGTCCCCCTCCCTCAACAGGACAAATAAATAGCAAAATACACTCTGCCAATCTGTACATAGGGTGTATGGGCTTGCGTGTTTTTCATGTGCTTTTGTTTGTAAACAATGCTATTTAACCAAAAGCGGGATGTTGAGTGGAACTTTGTTCAGTAAAGTAAAATCGAAATGAATAAAACTTGTGGTCGGGGCTATCCTTGATGCAAACATCTACCAATAAACATTATCGTCTTTATTTTCTTGCTTTATGTACCTCCAGTTATACCTGTTTTTTAATTTCAATGAACTGCAAAAGAAAAGCACATTTTAGAACGCATGTTTTTAAGTCACATAATTGCATTAAACACATTTTTTAAATTATCCTGCTTCAATTCTGTAAAATAAGTTATTTATTTAGCATAAAGTTTCTAAAGATTTGTCATATTTTAGTTGTTATAGGGCGGTTCCAGAAGATCGACAGCCAAATGTTCAACACATAATGGGGAGCGTTCATTTTAAGGCAGGATGTTTTTTCAATGAGGAATCTTTCAACAGTTCACCGGGAGCAGATGGCCTTGTGTAAAGAAAGGTAAGGCAGGTGTAGTCACTTTATGACTACTTCAGTACATTATGGCAGATGTTTTATGTGTAGTTTTTACGTGAACGCTCAATAATACCTAACAATGGCTGTGACTTCTAAAAGGGGAATGGACAATGAACTCAGGGCCTCATGTACAAAGAATTGATTCGGTAAAAGTGGTCGCACCTTGCAAGCAGACATTTAACGAACTGTTTTTTAATGTTGTGAGCCAACCTTTATACTAATATATCCGTTCACAAAATACAGAATCAGTGGGTCGTATTTAGACCTACCTAATCATTATTAATGAGATGATTTGCAAATTGCATCCCACTACGATTGTCTACAATAACAGGGACGAGGCCTGCCGGGGTCAGTAGACCACCATGTCTGTGAATGCTTTGAAATGAAATTTAAAAAATCTGTTTATTGTGCAATTGTACAACAATGAAGGCAGTGCGTCAGAAGATGTAAAGGGATGACCGCTACTATCACATACACATATAAGAACATTAACTACATCATAACAGAACAGCATGATAGGAGGGAATGAAGCAGCATATGTCATCTTTGTCTCGCACAGCATTTACCAACATATTTTCATAGAGGCAAACTTTAGGGAATAGGATCTTAAGCATGAATACAAATAAGGGGCGGCATTAAGATGACGTGCATTTAGGAGGCGATCTTGTGGAGGGTGGATTATAAACGGGTCTATGGAGGGAGGTAGCATTTTGAGAGGTGGGTGCATTTAGTAATGCAGCACTCGGAAGGGGTGGTCTAGTCTGAGGAGGGGAGATGAACACAACCTCTGGACATCAGGTCAGAGTCTCTAGAGCCAGGGTGGAGACTCGATTAGGTTGTAAAGCCACCATAACCATCACCTGTACTATTACCACTAGCATTGATGTTGGGATACTATTGTTTCGCTGTTGTCTATAGTTATAGTCATTTTAGAAATCTAGTCATATTGGTTGCTTGTATTTAGCAATTTAATTTTAATTTTTATCATGTGAGCTCATTGTACTTTAACTGGAAATTATAAGCTGCTATCACATGTACTTATGCACTTTACCTCCTAAACTGGAAAACGGTCAATCTGATGTCGGGCATGTTATATTTTAACTGGAATTTATAAGCTGCTATCACATGTACCTATGCACTTTACCTCCAAATCTGGAAAACGGTTATCCGATGTCGGGCATGTTATATTTTGGCATTGTCTTCATATTTGTTCAAACAGACTTTGTGCTTGTTCTGTATTTTTGTTTTTGTAATGATTTTAATTAATCAACAAATAAAGCATTTACTACTACTACTACTTACCACTAGCACTATCATCACCATTACTATTGTTACCACCAACACCATTGTGTGTGTGTCTGTGTGTTTGACTTTAATGTGGTAAACATTTGGCATTAGGTATTTGAATGCGTTTTTGCTCTCTTATTTTATAAATATGTATTGTGGCAGAGGTGTGAGGCCTTCAAAAGCTCTAGGCCCAAGGAATGCAGTGCATGCAGCTTTATGTAAAGGCCATGGACTGGTCAGCAAACAAGCACACTCTGTCTGGACACTCCAGGCCACACCCCTGATGAGGAAATGTCACAGTTCATTTTTCAATAAGGGTTTTAGACAGGGCGATTCCATCGAAACTTGTCTGTTGACAGAAGAATACCTTGTAAGCCTAGACACAGGCCAAACTCCAGTGTGAAGCACTAGATGAAAAGTAGATATTTACCAGTTTCTTTCTATGTCAAATTGAGGAAACCACTAACCAAACGTGTACAATGGATGTGTTTGCATCCACTTGAATGAGAGGTTCTGTTCCTAAAGCTATATGACTGAAATGGTAACTTCTTTAATGGGAAGAACTGTGCATATGCCCCTTTTTTACACTCCCTTCACTGTGTATGGAATCTTGGACTTAGATCAATGTAATTATGGGGCACTGATCTAAAGACCACTTCAGGCCTATAACAATGTGGGTTTCCATGAAAAACTACTTAAAATCTGAAAGAGGCATCATAGTCCCTCCTTACAAAGTGAATGGGTTAAATAGTAGGCTGCACGTGCCACGTATGCTGCTCCTTTTGGCCCCATTGAGCGTTGGTCTTACACACGACCCAGACAGACTAGACAGCTAACTGTTTCTAGAGTGTCCAAGATGGCGGCCTGATTGCGTGGCTGAACGGAGGCTGGTCATCAGTGTGCGTGCTGTGAACCTGTGTACAGTCAGTTGAATGACTGGATACTCTGTTGTTTCCCAAAGACAGAATGTTCGGGTGCGTGAGTGGGAAGTTAATTCTAACCAGGCTTCTTAAGGGTGATCCTCGTCGGAGGTTAGGGCTTTGCTGCACACTGATGCATACTTTTCCTTGGTGCCCACAACAGAAAGGCACTTCCAGGACCAAAGCAGTACCCAGGGGCAGTCCAGCAGTTGGACAGGCTCATAAATAGGCCTCACCAGAGAATGCTGTCCTGGGATGGCCTAGATTCCTTCCGCTCCTGAGGACAGGTGTGTTCTGGAGACTACCTAGGAACATCGAGGACAGAAAGTAACCATAAGTAAGCAGCATGTTTACGTCACCATATAAGGCTACCAACGCCGGGAGTAGGTTTACCTGGGGTAACCTATAAACGAGGTCAGTCTACAACTGGTTACATCATGCAATGTGGTTCATAGCAGGTACTTGTTTTCACTTCATTGTCTTTACTGGTGCTAGGATAACTTTTAGGGCTATTGACGATTACATAGAATCAATGTAAGTAATGAAAAAAGGTATATGACACAAATGGCTAGGTAGCTCTAGCACTGGGCTTAAATGTAAATGTCCAGTATTTGTAAAGCGCGAACAATTACCCGAAGGTGTCAAGGTGCTGGGGGCCAGGGGAAAAATTAAGCGATCTATTGCCCAGTGTCACATGGTGCTGGGCTGATCAGCACCGGGGATCGAACCACCGGGTCTGGAGTCAGTCGCCCTGGCCGCTCCGCCACACCACTTCTACAAGAACTAATGCTGCACATTTTGCTCTTCAAAAGTTATCTTCAAACAGAGGTTTTTTTCCTCTTTAGAAGCTCTTTGCAGACTTGAAATATTTGACGCTGGTGCTAGGTTTATACTTCAGATTAATTTGGGTAATTTTTCTAGCCTGGGATTGGAGCGTGGTTAGTGGTGTCACAAGGGTGTCACGAGCCTTATGTAATCAAGGAACATTGCTCTTAAGCCCTAGTAGGGTTGCAAATAACAACTAGTATTGGCAGGACACACTCCACATATTCCCAAGAGCTGTAGGAAGCTTCTAGATGTTACCCTTTTCCTTGCAAGGCGCCGAGTGGCGTGTCGATGGGGCCGCGGTAGGGCCCCGAAGTTCAAGGAATGGCTCACGGATGTGATTCATTGCCAGGAGCAGTCTGCGATTTTTGCTGAGACCATGCCAGTGTCTAGTAAGCCTAGGGACATCTGGGGACCACTGACCACATACCTGCTCGTCCGAGGACGCGGGGATTATGCCCGCTCTGTGGGTGAGATAAGACCTACTGATGATTGCAATGCTGACACTTAAATGGCATATATTGATATTACCTGCACATTGCTTTTATACTATGAAACTGGCTCTATATAGGGATGTTTGAATGGTAGTCCAATACTTCCTGATGTCCTTTACGTTTCTATTACTTGGTGCACCCATTATGGCTTTCTGTATACCTCTATATGAATTCCATTGCAATGTTCCCCTGTAAATTCTGCTGTCTCCCGACACCCCACCACTATGCCATATCTCCTCACTGACTGCTGCCGCATTTTCTTATATGTGATGCTATGTTACTGTCATATGATGATTGCTCTTGCTGTTATAGATTTCGATGCTTTGCCCTGTGCTTTCTACCTTTTTGTACCACGCAAAACCTCAAAAATAAAGTTTATTAAAAAAAAAAACTAGTATTGGCGAGCAGTGGCCCCCTCACAGGTGCCGGTGAATTGTCTGCACAATTGATAGCCGTGCCTGAAGGCATCACTGTGTCTAATTTTGCTACTGTCATCTGTGACATCTCTCTATATGTGTGCTGCTGAACACTATTGCATCAAAATATTAGGATTGAGAAAGATTAGTTATTCTTTACTCTGATGTGGAACCACACTACAAGGGGCAGGTCTAATTACAGATATTTAGTGATTTTGACACTGTTTTATCAGATAATATGAGATAAAGCACAGAGGCAGGGCCGGTAGATCAGAGTTAATCTCAAGTCTATTGAGGTAATGTGTCCCAACAAATAAGAGTTCTGAGAGTAAGTAGTTGGGGGGAGGATGTAGCCTAACGGCTAGGGCAGTGGACCTCAAATCTGGGGAACTGGGTCCGAGTCTCGGCAACAGCGCTCAATATCCTGTTATTCTGGGCAAATCACTTAATCTCCCAGTGCCTAACAAAAATGAATGTGTCCTTATGTAACGCAACTGGTGCTCATATAAAGCGCTTTGATCCCTTCGGATCAAGTTCGCGCTATATAAAACTCCAAAATAAAAAAAGTAAATCATCAGAGTCAATAAATGAGCTAGAAATAAATAAAAGGATAGAAACTTGTGAATTTACAAACTGTGAAGGTTTATTTAAAATTAAGGAGCAATACAGAAGGCAAAACATTTTTTTAAGTCAATCAGAATGCATGGTTAATCCGTATAGAGAATTAGCATAAGGCTCATTCAGATTCAGCAAAGAATCTGACATGAAGTTAAATATCAAAGTTACAATATTCTAAGTTTAAATCAAGAGGCAAGCTGACACAGTTCGGTTCTCATAGACTTGTGGCAAACCAGATTGGCTCGCTTCCGAAATGTACCATTTTTGTAGACAAACTCAATAGATGTCAGTGGAAATAGCAGTCAGCATAAGGTCAGCATAGTTCAACAAATCACATTTCAGAAATATATACTGTCACTTATTGCCACTGAAAATAATTGGTTTGCTCATTGATTGGAGTAAAACCCTACACAAGCAGAAATCACAATACTTGTCAGACGTGAAGTCACAAGCAAACCCCAAATTAACCTATGCTCAACCCCCTGGAAGCCTGGCACAGAACTGTCAGGCTTAATTCACAGGCAATGTGTAAAGTGTTTGTGCAACACTTCAAACAGTAACACAGTAAAAACACACAGCAAAAGGATCCCACATCAGATTTAGAAAAATAGGTTCATCTTTAATAACTAAAACAAGACTAAAATAACACAAATCCAATCAGTAGAACCAGTGATATGTAACTTTAACGATTTCAATGAAAATAGTACCAACTGTGGATATCTGACTGTGTTGGAATGGAGCAAAGTCACAAGTTCAAGACAATCACAATGGAGCGCTGGCCGGCTGCAGAGACCCAGCTAGGGCGCTGAACAAGAGTACCTTAAATCCTGGTTGCAGAACGTCGAGAGGTCTCAACCCGGGGATTTGTCGTTCAGCCTAGGCAATGCGTTGGTTCCAAGGAGCTGTGATGTGAGGTCCTGCTTCATCGCCGAGGATCCCTTCAACAAGGGTTTGTGATGCAAAGTCTGACATTGAGAATGTGTTGCGCAGTCAATGCATTGCGGCGGTTCTGAGGAGCTGTGAGGCTGCAGTGTGAGGGCCTGCATCAGCGCAGCTTGGCAAAGCATTGGTTCCGATGTGGGATGTGAGGTCTATGTGGGCTCCTTGAGCTGAGAGTACCCTCGCCGCAGAGGCGATGCTTTGGTTATGCTCGGGATTCTGCCACTCAGCAGAGGAGGTGTGTCCTTTGTGTGGAGGAAGGACACAACCTATTCAAGTGTAAGTAGGGCTATGACCAGATCCTCCCTCCCATCCTGCCAGTAATGGCTCATTCAGGCACACTTAACCTCTCTATTGTGTGTGGCTGCTAGGAGGAATACACAGAGCCCAACTGTCAGCTACACCTAGTCATGTGACCCAGAGACATGCTGCATGTACTAAGTGGCTAAGTTAGGAACATCCCAATTTTCTAGAAGTAGCATTTTCAAAATTGTAATTTAAAATCTGACTTTAACACAAGAGAGGATTTTTCATTGCAGTACCAAAGACACCAAACATGAACTGGTTATCTGTTCCCATTTGGAAGTTACAGCTTAGTACATGCAATAAGTTAACTCCACTGTTATCCTGTGGGAGAGGTAGGAGTTTCTGTAGTGAAAACAAATGTAAGTGTTTTTCACTACTAGGAAATGTAAACCTAAGAAGTATATGCCCAACACTTGAAATACAATGTACCCTTTCCTCTGGGCTTTCCAGAGCCTTCCCTAGGGGTGACTCCCATGTATTAAAAAGGAAGGTTTGGGCCTGGCAAAAGGTTTATTTTGCCAGGCCAAAAGGGCAGTTACGAACTGCACACACAGGCTGCAATGACAGACCTAAGACATGTTTAGAGGGCTACTTAGGTGGGTGGCATGACCAGGGCCCACTAGTAGCATTCAATTTACAGGCCCTGGGCACATTTAGCGCCACTTTACTAGGGACTTACAAGTAAATTAAATATGCCAGTTGGGGATAGGCCAATGTTACCATGTTTTAAGGAACAAGCACATGCACTTTAGCACTGGTCAGCAGTGGTAAATTGTGCAGGGTCCTAAGGCCAGCAAAAATGAGATCAGCAAAGATAAGAGGGATGAAGACAAAACATTTGGGTGAAGACATTCCTATCACTGACAGGTCCAACACGTGCCCCCTGAGCTGAAAGTGGGGAGGTCTACCCATTGTCCTGGGAGTTCTCATCACTAAGACAGAAAAACCTGGAGAGACCATAAGCATTGGAGTGGTCTGACCCAGGTCTGTGTTCGCCCTTAAAGTCTATTCCCTGTTGGGAGATGGACCACCTCAACAATTTGAAATTCTCACCCCTCATCTACATCAACCATCTGATGGACCTTTGGTCTGTCTGAACCCAGAAGTAAGTCCTAAACAGGTATGGTCTCACCTTCTACATTGCCCAGACCCGAGCTATGTCTTCTCTCTCGATAGCACTCCACCTCGGTTCCCCTGGAAGTAACCTCCTTCTGATTAACTCTACAGGATGGTCTAGGCCCTCCTCATTTAACTGTGCCAAAACTGCCCCTATACATGCTCTGAGGCATCAGTTTATACAATAAATTCCTTGGGAAAAGTGTGAGTCCTTGAGTACAGGGGCTGTACATGTGACATGTTTGAGAGAGTCAAAGGTTTTCTGACAGGCCTCTTTCCAATTCAACTTTTTTGGCTGCTTCTTTAAAGTCAGCTCAGTCAAGAGGGCAACAATGGTACCATAAGCCGTGACAAACCTCTGGTAGGAACCAGAGAGGCACAGGAAGACCCTAGCGTTTGATGCATTTTAGGAAGCTCCCAGGATATGACGGTTTCTATCTTGGCCTGGAATGACTGCACTTTAAGCCTGCTCACCAGGTATCCCAGGTACAAAATAGAACCCTACCCTATCTGGCACTTACTGACCTTGATAGTCAGGTCTGCCTGTTGCAACCCTGAAGCACTTCCTGGAGGTGAAACAGATGGTCCTACCAGCTGCTACTGAAGACCGCTATGTCATCCTGGTAAGTAGTGCTGCTGACGGCCCCCATTCCAGGCAAGACCTTGTCCAGCAGCCTCTGGAAGGTGGCTTTGGCATTTTTCAGGTCAAATGGCATTACCTTGAAATGGAAGTGGCTGTCTGGTGTGCAACAAACGCCGACCCAGTGGGGCAGCCATTGGAATCAGCACCGCTGGACCAGGGCCTACATGAGTGCTCAGTCACTCCCAGCTCCAGCATCTTGGAGACCTCTGCTGTGATGCTGGCCCTCACCTTATCTGACAGTCTGTAGATCTTATTTTCGGCAGGGGCTCTGTCACAAGTGTCGCTATCGTGGGTACATATGTGATAAGCCCAGGAGTGAGGGAGAACAGTGAGGCGAACTATCCCAATAGCTAGTGACAGTCCCTTTGCTGCTCTGAGGACAGAGTAGGAGAGAGGTTAACACCTTCCACTGACCCAACTATCTCCTTGGATGACATTAGATCTATGAGAGTTTCAATCTACTCCACTACGCCATCATCCATCACAGCAACATGATGATCTCAGACCTTTCATAGTTGAGTTTTAGGCAATTGAGGTGGTGGACCCATAGGGGGCTTCTGGGGGTCCTGAGGTACACCAGGGAGGTGGCCTCCGCCTCCTCTCAATTGCCTCATAGAGGCCTTGTCCAATGATCTTGGAAGGCCCAGGGCTAAACTGTCTCCATCATCCACAGCTCTGGCATGGCTGAAAATCGACCAGAGTGGACTTCTGGTCTTGTCATTGCTTCAGCACCTCCTGGCTAGCTTCTATGTTCTCGCAAGCTTTCTTACAGAACTTCTGCATTTGGTTGCAGAGAGCTAGCATGTAGCTAACCACATCGTGAGGGGTTTTCTTGGGAGCTTGCTCTCGACCCTCATTCACCAAAGTGAGCTGTGCCGTTGCAGGATGTTTAGAGAGGAGTTCAAAAGGGCTGAAACCTACTCCTTTCTGTGGTACCTCCCTCCTCTGGGTGCTCCTGCTCTGGGCACACAGCCAGGTCATCCTCCACTCCTAAATCAAGGTCCACCTCATCAGGATGATCGACATTCAGACCCTTATCTTCAGAACCGTCAGGTTGGGATTGCATCCCAGTGACTTGCGCCAAGGCAATACTTGACCCCTCATTGCAATATGTGCGCCCATTGGCTGACATGGTATTGCACTGGGGGATCTCATTGGTGACCCAGCAAGTGATCTCCCTCACCCCGGATGGCAAACATTTGCTGGAGAGTGAAGCCAGATGGATGGACAACTCATGTCTTAAGCTCAATGGTAATAAAACCAAGATGATGATACTAGGGAATAATGTCAATCCCCATATGTCCCTGGAATGGTGCGCGTGGCTTAGCCCTCCCCTGGCCCCTAAAGTGGGGCTGAAAAGTTTGAGGCTATGGCTTGATCATAACCTCTCCATGGAGACACTAGCCACAAAACATTTCTCCAGCTGTTTTGGGATTCTAAGAATAGTCAGAAAATGTTGTCCCTGATCCCTCTAGTCTCTAGGAGGCCAATTGCCTACTCATAGATTCTCTCATGCCTGGACTACAATAACTCCATCTATTTCGGAGCTTCCTAAGCCGTGATTGGCAAACTTCAGGTGGTACAGAATGCAGCGGCAAGGATAACATTAAACATCCCTAGACATCATTCGGCATGTCAGATCCTGGCTGACCTTCATTGGATTCCAGTCACCCAGAGAATCAATTTTAAACCATTGTGCATAACACATAGAACCTTTCAAGATCTAGGTCCCTCTAACACCCGACAGCTAATTACACCTTACAAACCTGAAAATTCCCTTGGGTCCTCTCACACCCTCCTGACTGTAGTAAGAGAGCTAGAAAGGGAATAAGATCTTTTAGGTACTGTGTGGCTAAACTCTAGAACACAGTACACCTCTTCCAGCAAACAATTGATAACTAACTGGCCTTCGGAAAACAGCTAAAAACCTTCTTGTTTGTGAAGTAACCCTGGGAAGTTTAAGTCTACAATATGTGTTCCTCAATTAGCACTGGGATGTGCTATACAAATGTATTTAATATAACTTTAACATAACTTCCTCATCGACGTGGAGGGCTATCTGAAGGTCCAGCTTTGTGGCCTTCTTTCTTGTACATAGCCCCCTCTCCTTGCAGAGGTTCTTCAGCCCAGCGGTGCTGAGGTTATCCACTTTGAGACTCTCCACTTCCATGGTATGAACTAAGGTAGGTAACTTAAATTTAAAAAAAAAGGAAAAATAATCAATCGGCAAACTAGAGAGAACTGAAAAAGCCTCGGATTGATGTTGAATCATTTATATGGAATGGGATGTGAAACAAAGAATTATTTTATGGCACTGCACAAACATAATCCAAATCCCATTGCTGCCACCGGTGTAAGAAATTGGGTTGCTGGTTGAGGGGGGTAAAACCCTACACAAGCAGAAACCACAAACCTTGTCAGGGTGAATTCACAAACAAACCCCAAATTAGCCTGTGCTCAACACCCTGGCAGCTTGGCACAGAGCAGTTAGGCTTAATTTAAAAGTAATGTGTAAAGTTTGTTTGCAACCGTTCAAACAGTAACACAGTAAAAACACACACCACTAGTATCCCACATTAGATTTAGAAAAATAGCTTCAACTTTAATAAATAAACCAAGACCAAAACAACAAAAATCCAATCAGTAGAACCACAGATCATTAATTTTATAGATTTTAGTGAAATTAACACCAAAAAGCACAAAGTGCCGACCGTGGATATCTGATTATGCCAGACCGGGACAAAGTCACAAGTTAATGCTAACCATGATGTAGAACAGGCAGGCTGCAGGGACTCAGACCTGCTAAACAAGAGTAACTTAAATCCTGGTTGCGAGGTCCTGTGCGAGGATGTATCATGCAGCTGAGGTGATGCATCGGTTCCAAGGAGCTGCAAAGTTGCGATGCGTGGTCCTGCATTGTCATCAAGAATCCTGTCAATGAGGGCTTGCGCTGCAAAGTCCTGCGATGAGGATGCACTGTGCATCTGACGCTGCTGTCAACGAGTGATCTGTGATGCGAGTGGCTGCGTTGGGGTAGCTTCACACAGCAGCAGTTCCGACATAGGCTGCAAGGTCAATGTGGAGTCCTAGCGCTGAGAGAATCCTTGCAGCCAAGGCAATGCATCAGTTCTGCTCAGGATTGTGCCATGCAGCAGTGGACACGCGTTGGTTCTTCTGGTTTCCACAGATGGGCTGGCAGAGCATCTACAGGCCCATTTCCAAGAGTCCAGGACTATGGTGGCACCGCTGATCAGGGTATGACTCACAGAGGTCAGACTCCAGGTGCTGGGTTCAAAATTGTTGGAGATTTCTGTCCCTGTGGCTCTAGTCAGGAGGCTCTTGCCGCAGAGGCGATGCATTGATTCTGCTCAGGATTCTGCCACATAACAGAGAAGGTGTGTTGGTTCTGCTCAGTCAACAGATGTGCATGCAGAGCTCCTCCAGGCCCATTTCCAAGGTTCCAGGACTGGGGTGGCACCACTTGGCATGGTAGGACTCACAGATGGCAGAGTCCAGGTGCTGGATTCAATGTTGTTGAGCCTTTTGTCCCAGAGGCTCTAGTCAGGAGGCCAGCCAACTAGCCCTTGGTGTCACTGTGGGGTCCTAACTTCATCAGATGCAAGTCCGGTCTTTCTCACCCATTCAAGAGGACAGCAAGCAGCAGGTCAGCACAGCAGGGCAGCAGTCCTTGAGAGCAGCAGTCCATCAGAGTAGCAATCCTTTCAAAAGGACAGCAGTCCTTATTTCTGGCAAAGTATCCACAGGTCCAGAAGTATCCTGAAGAGTAGGTGTCTGAAGTCCAATATTTATACTTTGCCTTCCTTTGAAGAGGGAGAACCTTCTAAAATTTTCCCTATGAAGTCCACAGGTTTCCTGCCTTCCCTACTGTGGCTCCAGACTAACTACAGGTGATATGCAGTCCTTTGTGTGGGGGCAGTACAAAGCCTATTCAAATGTAAGTATGGTTGTGCACATTTCTTCCATCCCAACCGGCCAGTGATGGCCCATCCGAGCACACCTAAGCTCTCTGTTGTGTATGGCTGTGTAGGAGGAATATACAAACCCCAACTTTCAGCTAAACACAGTCATGTGACCCAGAGACGTGCTGCAGGCACTAAATGACTAAGTCAGGAAAATGCCAACTTTCTTTACCACAAAAAAATATTTTTCATTACAATTCCAAAGACACCAAACATGAACTGGGTACCTGTTCTCATTTGGAACTTACAGCTTTTTAAATGTAATAATGTAACTCCAATAATATCTTATGGGAGAGGTAGGCTTGCAGTAGTGAATAACAAATGTAAGTATTTTCCAATAACAGGACATGTAAAACTAAAAAGTACATGTCCAACTTTTTAAATACACTGCCTGCGCCCTGGGGTGGCAAGGCCTACCTTAGGGGTAACTTACATGTATAAAAAGGAAGGTTTGGGCCTGGCAAAAGGTTGATTATGCCTGGTCAAAATTACAGTTTAAAACTGCACACACAGGCTGCAATGGTAGACCTGAGGCATGTTAAAGGGATACTTAAGGAAGTGCATTCACAAAAGGTATGCAGCTCCTATATAGCCTCAGTAAACGGAGCTCAAAGTAGTAAGTCAGAAGAGGCTTGGCAAGCAGATTGATGGAGATCTGATTGCTCAGAAGCAAGAGCCTTCACACACCCAAATGGGTGTTATGCTTCAATATCGGGCAGCTCTTAGTTGGGCTAGCACTGCAAGGGGTTCCTCGAGGGGACTCTTTGCTGGAGATCTTTTGAAAATACGACGTTGTGATGAAATATTGTGGAGCTGCAGTGTGTGTAGATTGGTGACTATATGGTTTAAATATGACTGAAAGAAACCATTCAGGAGTTTAATGCGCAGGTTCTCTTGCCATCAGTAAACACAAGGAGTGGCTGGGTTGGAGGCAATGGTCCTACACAGCTCACAAAGTGCTAAAAACATGGTTCAACATGTTTCTTGCCTTAAATAGTCTTGGTTGATCTGGGCAATTCATCGGGACCATATCAACCTAAGGGAGTGTAGATGTAATGTTTAATGAAGTACCCAATCACAAAAAAGTCACCCTGACAGTGTAAGGTGTACCTAAAATAAATATACATACATACACATAATCAACCTGTGAAAGAGAGAATAAAAATATTGGATGAGAGGCAATGAAGCGCTGACTGCTCAGGTAGTCAAGCCCATCTGTAATATGACAATGTATTGAGCAACCGTTATAAAAATAATGCCATAGGTGGAATCACTCTTCACAACAAGGAGCTTTAGAGGGAAAACAACAACAGGCCGCCCTCCACTCATCTATCATCAATTCAATAAAGGCCTGGCTGTCAGAGAGTCAGTAATTTTTCACTCTTAGGACCTGCTTCTACCGCGGAGATACCTATCTCCAACTGTTCTCTGGCACCCTGTCCAATTTACTGCAGTCCCAGAAATCTCAAGTCAAATATCTTAAAAGAAGAACTGCTATCAGTCAATCCGCAAAAATAACCTGCCCCACAGAGTGTGAGTGAAGAACACTTACTGAAAATAAGTGAAAGAGTGAGAGGGCACCTCACGTATGCAACACCAGGGAGGCTACCGGCAGGTTCTCACCAGTATGCCCACGTATATCATCATTGGTTGCCCACTCACAGAAACAAAGAATGTATAGTGTCCACGCCCTGACGAATTTGCCACAACATAAGTAAATGGCAATGAAACATGTTGGCCTTCTTGGAAAAGGTTAGCAACATGCAGTGCTTTTAACCTGAGTAAGCTCACAACTGCCACTAAAGAGGGCAACCTAACAGTGAGTCTTAACTCAATTTTAATTGCATGGAACACACCGTTCTCTGCAAATCACTGGGTTTTTGTTTTGGGACAGTTAATTCTTTCTTTCTTCTCTTTTGTCTCTCTATTGGACATTATACATTCTTTGGTTCTGTGAGTGGGCAACCGATGATGATATACATGGGCATACTGGTGAGAACCTGCCGGTAGCCTCCCTGGTGTTGCATACGTGAGGTGTCCTCTCACTCTTTCACTTATTTTCAGTAACTGACAGACAGGCCTTTATTGAATTGACGATAGGTGGAATCACGCCTGTCACTGTCAGTGAGCATGCAAACATGTAGAGACCGACATACAGGCAGGTGATACACACATGACAATACAAGCACAAACGCAAAACTCCACATATAGATAAACGCGGTGAATAACTAGTTTGGTAAATAGAAGTAAGAATACAAAAGTAAGCCACATAAGTGGCTGGTCTTACCCTATTAGATCAAACAAATGGCCCCTTAGGTGTTGGAAGAGACCTCACTATCTGCTGAGTAATACTAATTGGAGACAGGCAGAAATCAACAATTTAGTAATGAAGGTAACTAATACTGTAAATATAAGATAGTGATTACCCTAGGTACTAACGGCATCTAACACAGTAGTAATCAGGCAACCTACCCCTCTCTGCCACCCTGGAGTCAATGAGGGAGTCGGAAAGCTAGCTTAAATGCCAGTGCGGAGATTAGACTAATGAGCAGGTGTGGAGAAAGAGAACTCCTGAAGGATTTCTCTTAGTAATTTTTAAACCACATAGTCACCAATCTATACACACTGCACGTCCACACATTCTTCATCACAGTGTCTTATTTTCAAATGATCTCCAGCAAAGAGCCCCCACAAGGGGTCCGTTGGGCGTTGATGCATTAATGACGAGCTGCCCGATGATAACGCATGATACCCATTTGGGTTTGTGAGGGCTCTTGCTTCTGTGCAATCAGATCCCCCACTCTGCTTGCCCAGGCTCTTCCGACTTACTACTTTGCTCTCCTTTTCCTCAGACTATATCGGAAATGTATACCCTTTGTGAATACATACATGTTTGGGAAGCATGTATGCTGGACTTAGACACACTCCAAGTCCCTCCTAATTGTGTTTCTACTTAAGTGGGTGGCACAGTCAGGGTTGCAGGCCCACTAGTAGCATTTAATTTACAGACCTTGGGCACACGTAGTACCACTTTACTAGAGGCTTATATAAACTAAATATACCAATTGGGGATAAGCCAATATTACTGCATTTTAAGGAGTGAGCACATGCACTTTAGAACTGGTTAGCAGTGGTAAAGTGCACAGAGTCCGAAGGCCAGCAAAAATAAGATGGGTGAAGGCAAAATTTTCAGGGGAAAGTGCACCCTAAGGTTGACAGGTATAACAGCCTGCATCCTAACACTATCCCTTATTGAATATTAATGTGATCTATTCTAACATAATGTCATCGGACGTGGCAGTGCAAATATATTGACAAAAACAATGGAAATTACTTAAATGATTGGGTTCTCTGAGTTATTGGCAAGAAGAGCCTTGAATGTTGCAAAAGTCTTCCTCCATGTTGAGATAAGCATGTCAACACAAAGCATTATACAGATGCACATTTTGTTACAGGCGATCAGAGAAGTGAAACCAAACATCATGGCTGCGTTAGGAAACAAGGTGGACTTGAGGCCTAGTTCGGGCCTAGTTGTCAAACACAGGAAAATATAGTATTTCAAAGATGCAGTGTTTTAGTTTCAGTGCTGAATTGTTTATAATGTTAAGTGCTCGTTTTTATAAAAAATAAAAATCAACTTTTACCATGACAAGGGAGCAAGTTAAATATATGGGAGAAATCATAAACGACAAGTGTGCATTCTCTTCATATCATGGACTCTCTTGCCTCTGGAGTTACTTGCACTGCCATTGCTACTCTAATCTCTGGGGCCAGAAAGTCATTAGCAATGAGATAACAAAAGAACTGTAAGAGCCATGTTTACAGTTCCACATATTTTATTGGCATTTAAAATCAATATGCAGTCATTCATTGTTCTTGCAATGCATTAAAAGAACTATACCAAAATACATCAGTAGTAAATGGAGAACACACAATAGTCATTGTGAGAGATAGCAAGCAGACTTAGGTTATACAAGACAGACTCACTGCAATCGCAATTATATTTATTGTACCAGTGAATAATCACTCTTTGAGAAGTAAGTTTCCCAAAGATAACAGAACAAGAGACACTTTGGATGTGGTAGATACTGTAGCATCCTTCCCAGTATGGGAGTGTAACAGACCATGCCACACACGGAGCTCTGATTTACATGTTTTTATTCTTCATCATGCAACCGTTAACTGAACGCACTGTGTCACAAACTTTATCAACCACACCCAGCCACACCCATTAGATTACGTAATACTTGTAAGGAGTTTATTGAGGACCACTAGAGTGTTCATGCACATAAACACAGGAGACAACAGGTATCAGACTTCGTCTTTTGTTGAGGGTGGTTTGACACAAGTCGAAGAAGATTTGCATGTTGTTGCCTTGATGGATTATGGTTTGTGCTTTTCTGGCTTCCGTAATAATTCTGTCTTTCAAGTGAGAGAGTTCAACGGTGTACAACCTTTACAACGCAACTTTTACCACGCAGTGCCTTTACGACGCAACTTTTACAACGCATACCATTACAACGCATTGCGCTGGGGGCGCTCTAGAATAGGAAATATATTTAATTTACTATCCAACACCTTCCCTACTATCCACGGGGACTGGAGTTGGAATAGTAAATTAAATAAATCACTATCCAACACCCAAAAGCACTATGCATTGTAATGGTATTCGTTGTAAATACCGCGTTGTAAAGGCATGCGATGTAAAAGTATGCGTTGTAACGTCATACATCCGAGTTAAACCTTTCCCATAATGTCTCTAGGATGTGCTCCCATTTCTTCTATTACTACCCCTACTTTGTGTGCTCTAATAATAGCAACATCAAACATATGATCTTCATGAAGGATTTATCAAAAGAGTGCTTTAAAATAGTTTACTATATCATCTCTTCTTCCTTAGCTTCCTTTAGTTTTCTAATTCTATTTTTGTTCACACAGGGCATGCCCCCTACGTCAATGTAATTCTCTTTAAGTTCCATTATGTCCTTCTCCAGGTCTGCACACGGTACTTGTGTTCGTTCCAGCCTTTAGCTGAGGACAATTAAATCTTCTTCGTTGGTTGATACTTTTTAAACAACGGCTTGGAGACCTTTGTTTAAGTTGGCCATTGCTACTGTCATATTAGTTCTGATGGCCTATAATCGATGGGAAATGATGCCTGTCATTTTCAAACCTAAGATTGTTCAGACAATGCTGTAAGTCTTCTTTTATGAGCCGCATGTGTTCAGTCACTTTTCGTATCGCCATTATAGCCACAGTGATATGATTCCTAAATGTTGGGTTTAAGTTTTGGTATTTTGCATCAGATCCACATAACTTATATCCAAGATCTCTTTTATTTGGGCCACTTCTTGTTGATCAAGGGACAGGGGGGTTTTAGGTATGGCGCAATCACTTACTCTCTCATAGCGTCTGCTTCAGAGGCGTGTCAAGTTCCGGAGAAAGATTGCTCTTGCCAACTCCGTCGAAGTGACTTGTTTGTTCTCCGCACTGTCAGTCTCCTGTGTCATGCACCTCAGGTCTTCCCCCACTAAGCCACTACTGTGATCCTCCTCCGTGGCCTGCTGTGGTCTCCTTTACACATCCCAAAATGGCCACCCCAACAACACCAAGAGGCGTTGTATGCTCTGCATCTGCAGAGATTCACTTTGTTCTAGTGATCACTGATGTCTCTGCTTTCAGGCACTATTTCCCATCTCGTCTAACTATTTTCAAAGCAGACTACACTGGTTGGATCTGGCCGAGGAAGGTTTGATCAGGCGGAACTAACCCCAGCTCTCCATCATGGCCTCAGTGCAGGCTACATCCCAGCCTTCTTGCCTCAAGCTCACATCATGATACCTCATTTGTGACAGATTTGCCATAGGGCTTGATCTTAGGTGCTTTTCCCTCTTATTCAGTGTCATTTTGGGAATTAGTGATCATTCGGCAATGTAGGAATTGAAAACATATCTCACTTGAAATGTGTTACTGTAGCAGTGATGTAAGGAGCTCATATGCATCAGACGGTAATGTACATAATGTTCCTCGTTTCTCAGAAATGTTTATTAATATTTAGCATTTGTTATTGGAGAACACTGGGCTTCCAAAGTTGGCAGTTTCCCTGGTGCGTCTGAAGTTTATCTTTTGAAAAAGAGAATAAATACGTGGCTTCTATAGGATCAAACGGGTGTCCTCTGTCATCTTTCTGCACAATACTTGTGAGGGCAGACAATGCCTCTTCAAGATCCAAAACAGGATTCATTGCCTCGGGAATTAAATGAGCTGTAGAAACCTGTCAGACCAGTTATTCCAACCTCCAATGTTTGTGTTTTTCTTTTTAATTTCAAAGGGGATGAAAGCAAATACATTTACACCCAACATGAACACAGGTAGGTTATTCCTGGAAGAACAACATAGGTGCGAGCCAGAGGCATAATATTATTGTCAAGCTGTTGTTTTGTAGCTGCTGCTGAATACGTGGGGGCTGAAAAAATATAGATTATTTCAAGCACGTAAGGAGTTACATTTAAAGTGTTTGACTTGAAAGTGCACGTCTAATAATGGTAGAAGATTCATCTTTTCCACTATAATAAAATCCAATTGCAAATTTCAATGGATGACCTACACTTGAAAAATACACCGTGGTCTCCTATGGCATATCTTGCATTTTATAGTATTGTCTCGCGTTTCGCTGCAGGACACCAACACTCAGGGCTGAGAGTGTACTAGCCATCACAATAAACAGCATCGATTGTGATGTGCGCATACTTCTGAGAGGATAAACCTGCATTCATATTTTCCGGATTTTGGGGCATATTATCAAGGGGGTTTATCTCCGCTTTTTTGGCTTTAAAAGCCAAGAAAGCGGAGATAAAATTATCTCCCTATACCTAGCTGTCGCTAACACCAGTTAGCAACAGCTAGTAGGAGATAGCGACCATCTTGGGCCCCGCTTTGCATGTCAGTGATATTTATCACTAATGACATGCAAAGTGGGCGTGCCAAGATGTTAGCGACTGGAAACAGTCGCTAACATCGCTATCTCCTATTACCAACTTTTGGAGATATTTGCGCTAAGCGCGAATATCTCCAAAAGCTAACACCAGCCCCTGAGCAGTTCTTAGCCATGTTATCCAATGGTAGGTGGATAACATGGCTAAGAGCATTAGCTCGGTAATGCATGAATATCGCTGACTTTTCAGCGATATTCATGCATTTCGGACGATTTTTATCGCTTAGGAGATATACCTTGATAATAGGAAGGTTCCTAAGCGATAAAAATCGCCGCAGCTCGGCGATAAAAATATCGCCGCTAAACCAACATAGTGATAATTATCGCTAGTTGTTAGTAATATGCCCCTTTATCTTTAAAAACAACATTATTCCTCGTTATCGCCTAATCCTTTTAAAAACTGTTATGAAAAAAATCCAAACTGCTCAAATAATCTCAAGCAAGTGCAGAAACCGTCACATTTTGATGATTTCACTTCCTGAGTTGATGATTTGACTGTAGTGTAGTTGAAACCAGCATTGGCCTGCAGTCACATTTAAACCCTTCGTGAGCTCACCTGTCTGGAATGTGTCCCAGTCGAAATAATTTTGCAACCCATGGATGCCATTTCGATTTAAAGATTGTGGGACACACTCAACTAATTGTGGGTATTGCTGATGGGTGGCAGTGGTTCAGACAAGGGCCCTGGTGCAATCGAGGATATTGCCCATCCACTCATCATCTGGATTGGTAGTGAAAACACTGTATACTTTAACCCCTTAAGTGCTGCCCACATTCAACGGACGTCGCGTGCACTACCTCGGTAGTGCTTCGCACGTCCATTGAACATTGCGGCCCTGCCCGCGCAATAGAACGTTCCGCACCAGCGCGGAACATTCAGCGCAGCGGAGGGGTTAAATTGGTGTTTACCAGATCTGCAAACACAGTGAAAGTGACCTAATTTCTTGCACTTATTGCATCTTTAACCAACTGCTGGAGATCACATATAACTGTTTAAATGGAATTTAGATCTGCACCTGAAACAAAAAGTGTTAGTATTACGATGAACATTCTTAGTGACTTTGCATTTAACTTGAACGGTATCAACAGGTTCAGAATACCCCACAGCATAAATAATTGGACAAGATGTCTGAGTGATAAAGTGAGCCCCCTCACACTGCCGGCTCAAGTGCTACACCCCTGATGGATGGTGGATGCAGTTTTTTCCTGTCCTTGATATATTTCTGTATTTTGGAACGAAGCCCAGTTTTGATGCATTTCCACTGGCAGAGCACGAGATACAGATCTGCAATATAAGGTCATTTCGAAGAGGTATTTTTCCACTGTTATATTCCCAGAGCAAAAGTGTATTGTTTGGGAAGATGTTGCCCTCACAGATATATTACACACAATGACATGCTAATTGAAGCATAGATCCCTCTGATAAACATATTTTGCCCGCATAAAGAAGAGGCTAATAGACAACTTTTCCTCAGAAAGTGACGCTGGTGCTGGTGAGAAAGAGAGCGCTGTCAGCCACACACTGCTATGCCTCCTTCGGTATCTAGGCACTAAAAAACATTTGTCTCACTAAGCCCAGGCAGCATTGCATGTATTTTACACACTTCAGTTACCTTTGGGCACATATCAAAGAGCTTTTCGCCCCTTTCTCAAATCTCCATGAACTGTGTAACTAGGCCTTGGTGCAATCCACTCCCAGATTATCTCAGCCCCTCTGGATAGCTGGTTTATTAATTCCAGGAAAATCTTACCAGTGGAGCAGCACAATTTAGACTCCACCCTTACACGTCACGGAAATGCAATTATGTACATGCACTTGACATCATATTTATTGTGTGCCTTAACTTCATTAACATGTGTGAAATATTTAAACACATTGCTGAACTGTATTCACTGTAGAAACCAGAGATTTATATATGTGTGTACACTAATGTTAAGTTTAAACATTTGCATATGTAAACATGTACTCCTTTGCTCATAATTGCAGTTTTTTTAAAGTATAATGTGTACTTGTATGACCATGTATTCGAAGTGTACATAAAATGCTCATTTAAAATAGCTTGACTACAGGCCTCAGTTGAAATGTATTTTGCTTCGCCATCATGTTTTCTCTTTTCCTTGGAGGCTTATTATCATGATTTACATTAGCTAGAGAAAGGCTTATTGTCTTTATTAGACTTCTGATAGAGTGGCTTAAAGGGAAACTTGGCAGTGAACATGGAGAAACAATGGTTGAAAGAGGCCCTCTGTTCATCAGGTACTAGGATGGCAAGATGTTTAAGGTTGAGAACTGATGTTTTAGTTCAATGAAATGTGAACCTGTAGCCATGTTGAAGATGCATTGGAAAAGTAACCTGATTGGTTCCTAGTGTTGTGAATATAGATAAGATGTTTCTGACTCTCTTGTTACTTTTAAATTGGTGTTCTTACACATTGAAGTTAGGAGAGATCCCTTTAGACTAAGAGAGGTACAAAAGTCTCTGTTTGCCCTTTTCTTGCAAGTGTAAAGCTTTATGCTAAACATTTATTTCCTTTTCTTAAGACTTCCACTAGAGTTTGATCATTCTGACAACTTCTTCTTTTGTGCTCCTGAGTTAGAGACCCTTGAATGATGACCGTATATTTGATCTGTGTTTATAAGAGAGAAGGGACATTTCTGTATGGCATACCTGTTTGTTCTAATCTGAGTTTATTCAACTATGATTATCACAATTCAATATGTCATTCTATTGTGCCTTTGACCAACTGAGATAATTCAGCTTCCCTATTGTATTATTGCATTTATTGAACTTACTGTTGGTTTGCAAATACTAGATTGATTGGTAATCCAAAATAAAACCCTTCAACTATATTCAGTGGTTCTTGGTCCTTATTGTGGAGTCACGTTGGCTTCACAAGTTAGAAATGTATTGTTGATGTTTTCATTGATTCACATCAGCTATTAAAGGGACATACTACCAATGGGGAAAAATCCTTGCCAACTTGTCTAGGAGATTACATTGTTTGGGCCCAGAGCTCTATCAGCTGATAACTTGTCCAATGGTTGGTTACTCAAGCAAAGGGAGGTGGTGTATCTCTTGGGTAATTCTAGACTTTTTCAAAATCAGCCCTAACCTTTAAAACCCATATCTCAATTCAGGGAGATCAGCGGCGTTCCAGTGGTTCGGAAAGGAATTGTAACAATGGAGAAGTGAGTTTTAATAGAGCTGCACGTTGTAATTGTGAATGTCAAGCTTGGGGTATTTCGCTGAAATTCATAGTTCTGATGAGATGATGTTTTAGTTTTGTACAGATGTGAATGCGCTTAATGATGAGCAGTTAAAGTTTTTATCGGGCTCGATGTATCGCAGGATAGAGATATAAAGTGTGGAATACACTGTATTCAAATTTTTCTGCTATGTTTTGTGCTGCTAGCCGTGAGGCGTCGTTGGCTACATAATTTAGATAGGAACATGTACCTTTGTGTGAGGGTATGGTGTGGTTGGTATAGTGGATATTTTTGCTCAAAGTAGAAGATGCACTGATAAGGGATGTTCCCGCTGGGCGAGATTTCACTTGAGTATGTGTCTGAGAAAGTCAGAAAGTGTCATTCTAGATCATTTCTTGTGTGATTGAATACTTTGGTTTCGTTAGAGGGGTTGACAAACGTTATTGTTTGAAATCATTTTGTGCTTTGTTTTTGCTTGCCTAGTGTTGATAAAAGAGTTCGATCATGAAAACTGTAAAGTAGGGTGAGCTGTTGTGAGGAGTGAGAGATACGTCATAGTGTGCTGCACTGAGATTGGTCAGTTAGCATTTCTGCTGCACTGGTATTGGTTGTTACATCACAGAGCGTTCCGCTGTTATTGGTTGTTGATGCCAAATGAGAACTGTGGGTAAAATACATTATTTCCTGGTCTGAGATGAAAATTCTACTTGTGATTGTTGATATTATTGCTGAAAAATGACATATTTTAAGGTGATACAAGATGTGATTAGGGGAGAAATGAGAGTCCCTGTTAGAGGAGGAGAACAGGCCCTGCCAGAAGGCATGGCAGGTCAATATATGGTCCCAAATGTGGGGTTCAACACATGCATTTGGTTGAGTCAATGGCATAAGATCATTGAAAGTGTGGGTTCATTGATGTTTCCACACTTTAGCACATTTAATATGATAATTATGGAAAATCTGAAAAGGGTATTGTAAGAGATGAAGCCACCTCATAGACCAGCAGAGTACGAGGCACTTATTCCCTGGGCACATGTGGCTCATGTCAAGGAGAAAGGACAATATCAGGGTAGAGTCTGTAAAGCAGCACATACTTGTGCCAAAGCTAGGTTAGATGCAGAACAACAAACATGGAGAACTGACACCATTGAAGGAGCTAAGTTATACCCTGCAATAATGAGTAAGGAACTTCAGAAAGAGAAAGAGAAAGAGAAACAGAAAAAGGATAAAGTAGAGAGTGCAGAGGGAATAGGAGAAGATAGTGATATTGATTCCAATGATGATTTCTGAATGCATTGTTGCCAACCTGTCAATCTCCTTGTAATGCGACCCAACCTGAAGGAATGAGTGGTGCTGTTACCCAAGGAAGCTCACAGGGAGCCACCGCCCCAGCGAATGTAAGTCAGAATCATATGGGAGTGAGTTCAGGGATCTGTGCTCCTGTTAACCCTAGTATTTCTAATGCCCTAGATGCCATAAGTGTTCCAGTTACTACTCGTCCGGAGTTCTTTTTTATTTATTTTTTATTTTTTTTATTATTCAATCCATAGCATATAAATAATGATATATAGTCATAACAAAGATATTTCCTCAAATAGACACGCTAACACAAAAAGAAAAAGAAAATAAACCAGCATCTAAATACACATTTGCCATGATCAGACAGTTAGCTCATATGTTCTATCATTGGGGCCCATATCTGAGTACCTAATTTCTTCTGTTTAGGTGCCTTTAGACAATAAAGGCTATATTCCAGATTAAAAATATAGTAGAATTTGGCCCTCCACATCTCAAACGAAGGGACCTCTCTCTGTAGACAACATGGAGCTAAACATAACCTTGCAACCGCAGCTGCAAAAAAGATCATATATCTAAATGTATATGCCAGTTGGCTAATTTGAAAATGTTCCCCAATACCCAACAGCATAACTTCTTTTGTCATATGAATTGGTATCCCTGTAATTTCGGACAAAAACAGATCTATTTGTAGCTTTAATTGCATAAGCGAGATGCAATCATAAAACACATGCACGATGTCCATTTAAAACACTTCCCATCATTAGTGCTACCCCACTTCATCATCCTCTCTGGAGTATGATACAAATCAAATATAGTCTTCAAGTGTTGTGTTTTCAAATTTGCTGGCATCAAGATTTTCCCGGCAGTATCGATTGATCGCTGCATATACTCGCCTTCCTGACCAAGTCGTTCACTCCATTTACCATCTGGAACAGCCAAATCGTCTGATTATATCTCAATTACCATGGCATATAATACCCCTATCCTTGCCCTTCTTCTAATTGCCTCAACTATCGGAACTATTGTTATTCCCACATGCATGTGATGTTTAAATAGAAAATTGTGAATTTGCAAATGTTTAGTGAATTCTTTTTGTTGAAGTCCATATCTATCAACTAGCGATGAAAATTAGGCTAATACTCCCACCTCAAATAAGTCTCCTAACTGTTTAATCCCCTTAGTCCTCCGGCCCAGCATCCTATAATCTCAAAATATAGCGGGGAATTTAGATGCTGAGTTTAATGATGTATAATAACTAATCTGTGGAATGGCTAACTTTGTATGTACCAATTTCCAAACCTTGTATGCTGAGATCAATACCTTAAATCATGCTTTTTTTAAAAATAACTTGGTTCATAAAATGTTACTAAGGAATTTCTGGCTTCTGCCCCTAACAACATCTGATATATGGATGGTGCTTCTGCGGTCGCCACATCCTACCCTGTCAACAAGATCTGTATATTTTGAAGTACACATACATAATAATAAAATGAGAAGTTAGGAACCGACCACCCCCCCCCCCTAGTCATGTGGTTCCATCATGAATTTAAACGCTCGCCTCGCTTTCCTTTGTCCCCATATGAACCTATCACAGATGGATTATGCCCTCTGCAGTTGCATTTTAGTTAATTCAAGCGGTACCGCCCTGAAATAGTACAAAATGTTAGGAAGGACAATCATCTTAAGCACGTTGCATTTCCCCACCAACGTGAGGTGCAGACACTCCAACCAATCAAGCTGCTGTTTAATCCCAGAGACTATATTACCCCAGTTTACCTCTATCGAATCTTGCAGGGACATTCTAATTTTAATACCTAGATAGCTAGTTTCGCCAGTTACCCGTATCTCTCCCGGACAAGCCATATTGGTACACACAATCTGCGAATGACCAGGAAACACGATCAAACGCTTTTTCTGCATCAAGAAAGATCCCCCCAAACCTTCTCTGATATACATTAGCATATTCTATCAAAGTAACCACTCTATTTATGTGGTTAGCTGTGCTTCTGCGAGGTATGAATCCATGTTGGCATATAGATACCAAAGGTGTAATTACACGTGCCAACCTATTGGCAAGTATCTTCACATAATATTTTACCATCTGCATTTAACAGGGAGATTGGTCTGTATGCTCCTGGCAAATTCGGGGGCTTATCCTTCTTTTTGACCAGCCTCATCCCAAGATGGAAGCAAATTCCCGGCTTAAGCCTCTTGAAAAGTACTCAGCATGTCTATTTTCAATACTTGAAAGAGCGACCGATACAACTCGAGCCAATGACCCCATTGCCTCCTCCAACTCCTCCATTGTTATTGTTGCTTCTAATATCCCTTGCTCTTCTTGACTTAGCCTGCTCAAATCCAATTGTTGGCAAAAATTCTCTATCTCATGCTCATCAAAATCACCCTGCGTATATAATTCTTGTTAAAAATCATAAAACACCCCCAACATACCCTCCACTGTTTAAACCGTATTCCAGGACGCATCCAACATAGCAAGTATTTTCTGTGAAGATTGCCTTACTCTCAGCCTCTGTGCCAGACATCGACCCATATAATTTCAAAAAGGGGGTGGTGATGGACAGAGTATCTGAGTTAATCAGAACACTCCTACCCAGTCAACAGATCAGGGCTTGATCCATCACCGTTTTTTAGCTCACTGCACCATCCCAGTTCAGAACCTGGCTATATGCAAATTAGTCTGTCCCTGGCCCAGTGCATCATGGGAACAGGGCAGACCAAACTACCAAGCCAATTCTTCACTGGAAAGGAAACAAGCTTCCGGGGACCGGTTTCTGGCATTACAGCCGTCTTCGGCCCGGCTTGCTTGAATCCTGATGGTGCAGTGAGCAAGGGACTCATGTCTGAGCATACCCTTCCACACTTATGGTGGCCAAAATAATTTCAAAAAGGGGGTGGTGATGAACAGAGTATCTGAGTTAATCAGAACACGGTAGCTTGTTTCCTTCCCAGTATAAGAATTGGCTTGGTAGTTTGGTTTGCCCTGTTCCCATCATGCACTGGGACAGGAACAGACTAATTTGCATGTAGCCAGGTTCTGAGCTGGGATGGTGCGGTGATGGATCAAGCCCTGATCTTTGGACTGGGTAAGAGTGGTCTGCTTAATTCAGACACTCTGTTCATCACCACCCCCTTTTCTGAATCATTTTGTCCACCATAAGCGTGGAAGGGTATACTCAGATGTGAGTCCCTTGCTCATTGCACCATCAGGATTCAAGCAAGCCGGGCCGACGAGGCTGAAATGCCAGAAACCGGTCCCCGGTAGCTTGTTTCCTTCCCAGTATAACAATTGGCTTGGTAGTTTGGTTTGCCCTGTTCCCATCATGCACTGGGACAGGAACAGACTAATTTGCATGTAGCCAGGTTGTGAGCTGGGATGGTGCAGTGAGCTAAAAAACGGTGATGGATCAAGCCCTGATCTTTGGACTGGGTAAGAGTGGTCTGCTTAATTCAGACACTCTGTTCATCACCACCCCCTTTTCTGAATCATTTTGTCCACCATAAGCGTGGAAGGGTATACTCAGATGTGAGTCCCTTGCTCATTGCACCATCAGGATTCAAGCAAGCCGGGCCGACGAGGCTGAAATGCCAGAAACCGGTCCCCGGTAGCTTGTTTCCTTCCCAGTATAAGAATTGGCTTGGTAGTTTGGTTTGCCCTGTTCCCATCATGCACTGGGACAGGAACAGACTAATTTGCATGTAGCCAGGTTCTGAGCTGGGATGGTGCAGTGAGCTAAAAAACGGTGATGGATCAAGCCCTGATCTTTGGACTGGGTAAGAGTGGTCTGCTTAATTCAGACACTCTGTTCATCACCACCCCCTTTTCTGAATCATTTTGTCCACCATAAGCGTGGAAGGGTATACTCAGATGTGAGTCCCTTGCTCATTGCACCATCAGGATTCAAGCAAGCCGGGCCGACGAGGCTGAAATGCCAGAAACCGGTCCCCGATAGCTTGTTTCCTTCCCAGTATAAGAATTGGCTTGGTAGTTTGGTTTGCCCTGTTCCCATCATGCACTGGGACAGGAACAGACTAATTTGCATGTAGCCAGGTTCTGAGCTGGGATGGTGCAGTGAGCTAAAAAACGGTGATGGATCAAGCCCTGATCTTTGGACTGGGTAAGAGTGGTCTGCTTAATTCAGACACTCTGTTCATCACCACCCCCTTTTCTGAGACATCGCCCATAGCTTCCCCATATTCATATCTATCCTGTTTATATATTTTATATTGATGGGCAATTTCCTTACACCATATTGTATTTATTTTAGCTTTGCAACATGCGATCTTAGTATGTATTTCCACACCCTCTAATCCCTGCTTGAGCACCTGTATCAATCCCTGCTCCACATTCCTTAGATCCCCAGAAGTCGCTGTATCAAAATTTGTCCTTGCTTCTGTTTGGCCAATCCAAAACTAAGTGCCACTCCACGTATTCCCGCTTTGAGAGTATCCCATACTATAGGACTAGAGGAGGATCCCCTATTAACCTCCAGAAATTGATGAGCCCAAACAAGCATATGAACAATAAATGCTTTATCCATTAATAGTTTCCTATTAAGCGTGAATGCCCTCCCACCCTTCACCTGACTAAAGCTATACAAATCTAGCAATAATTGGACTTGATCTGCCGTTATCCTAGGCCATACCTGCATTTTTGCTCCAACAATATATGACCTAGGCATAAATACATAATCAAGTCTCACCAATTAATGATGGGGATATGAATTATAGGTATAACCTGGATCTGAATCGTTTAAAGTCATCCATACATCGACTAACCCAAGATCCTTCAACAACTGCTTTAAAGCTCTAAAGACTTTGAGTTTGTGACTCATATATCTATCATTATTATTGTCTAAAACTTGCCCATTATATGGATATTAATGTCCCCACACAAGATCATGAAGATAGCCCACAGAGCCTGTTCTACATTTCAAGTCTCCAATATAGCAGCTTCATCAAAGTTTGACCCATAAACTGTACAGATTGTGAACTTAGTATCCCCTATAACACATTCAACGATCGCCCATCTTCCATAGCGGTCTGTCATTATCCTTCCAGTCCCACTAATCCCACCTCGTGCCAAAACAGCAACTTCCCTGCTAGTAATAGGCTGCCTGGTTGCAGCTAGAAGTGTATATCCCAGCTCTTCTAGCACCCTGCGCTTTGCCCAAGGTATGTGCGTCTCTTGTATACACAAAATGTCCGGTTTCATTAAGCGCAGATCTGCAGCTACCCTTCATCTCTTATTGTTATTATTTAAGCCACATACATTAAATGAACATATACATACCCCACTAACCATCATTAACCCAATATATCTTACCTAGTTTAACTGGCTCCCTACTAATCTTGGCTTCACAGAGTTGTACATAGTTTATATTGGCTAAAATTACTTTGCTATTGATTGATTTTTCTATTTTTAATACACCACCTGCTTCCCCTTCCCTTCCCCGTGTCCTACCTCAATTCCCTCACTCAACACCCTCGTGCCCCCCACTAACCCCTCACCCTCCCTCCACCCTTTCCCCAATTCGTAGGCAATAGGGCTATGACTCTTGTGATGGACGGTGAGTATACCACCCTGTGCTCACCTATCCCCCCTTGAAAAAAGCACTTGCTCTCTCAAATCTCATTTTAACAATGCTTAACAGCCAAAAAAAGCACTTGTTACAAAAACCAAAGATCTCATCAAAGAGACTGCAAATACTCTTTAGCTTGAACTTCTAAAATGAAAAATTGTGCTTGCCCCTTGCAGTACCTAATTTCTTCCGTTTAGGCGCCTTCAGACAATAAAGGCTATATTCCAGATTAAAAATATAGTAGAATTTTGCCCTCCAGATCTCAAACGAAGGGACCTCCCTCTGTAGCCAACATGAAGCTAAAGATAACCTTGCAACCGCAGCTGCAATAAAGATCATATATCTAAATGTATATGCCAGTTGGCTAATTTGAAAATTTCCCCCAATACCCAATAACATAACTTCTTTTGTCATATGAATTGGTATCCCAGTAATTTCGGACAAAAACAGATCTATTTGTAGCTTTAATTGCATAAGTGAGATGCAATCATAAAACACATGCACGATGTCAGCGCTATCCATTTAAAACACTTCCCATCACTGGTGCTACCCCACTTTATCATCCTCTCTGGAGTATGATACAAATCAAATATAGTCTTGAAGTGTTGTGTTTTCAAAGTTGCTGACATCAAGATGTTCCCCGCAGCGATCCCAGTACTTGGAGGAGCAAGGCGCAAGGGGCTGTGTAACGAGTAATGACAAGCTAGCCGCCGCTCTAACCCGCTGCTGTAACTCACCGTGGAGCCGTGGAGCCATGGAGCCGAACTGAACCTAACCGTCCTACAGTCTCACCGATTAGCCGCGACCCAGCTCTCTTGAGTGCCTATCTGTGCCTGCCTGTTGCCCACTGTACCCATTAGAACCCCCCCACAGCCTTTTGTCAGCAGCTGCAGGGGAGGGGGGGGTTTTGTTAACATCTATTCCCGCCACTCAAACCTTCAAGGAAGCCAAGGTACCCCACAAGATACTAGATCTCGTTAACAGCCCTGTTATCAGCTATCAGCCCAGTGGGGGGTACAGGCTGCCAAATAGCCCCACAGGATCCGCAGAACATTTTTGGAATTAACCAAACTGACCTCAAGGGTCACATCTGACGCCTACACAAGAGCTTGCCTCCTTGCCAGGCACTACCTGCAATTGCCGCATGCCGCATACCTGGAAAATTGCCGCAAATCTCTACTTTCGACTATAGTGCTCACTTTTGCCCCACCACATCTCAAAAAATAAGCGATTGCCCGGAGGTTACCTGGGGGGAGTAAAGAGAGACCGAGAGTGTGTCTACCCCGGTGATATCCAGCATTTCGAGCGGACCTCCCCCCGGCGAATCGCAGCAGGCATATATGGTTCAAAGGAGCAACAAGGAGCATTAGGGGGAATATCGAATAAAGGGGCAAGAAGAACTTGAGTCCCCCTGCCCGCCCAGTGAAAGTGAACTATAAGGGAAATCATCTGAGCCCGGATTTGCCCCTGCAATCACAATTGCAACTTTCACCAGCAACCAGTAACTTTTTGCATCAGTCCACCACGTTGACAAACTGCACGACGACTAGGGGGAAGCCCTTTTGGAACGATCTCTGGGGGCCCCAGTCTGAACCAAAAGCAAATATCGAGCAGGGCACTCTGCCCAACAGAGAACAGAGAACAGAGAACCGGCGAGCGCAGCTGCCATTAGAGGCAGTTGCAAAGTAAGAGCCGGGGGGTAGGGGGCTTGGCTGGTCCGACTAGGTCTGATTTTGCCGATGGTCTCCCCCTGTGTGCTCCGCTCGCTCTCGTTCTTGCTTCCACTCAGTCGGTCCCTACTAAAGGCTACGGACGCTGAAAGAAAACGCCGGACCCACTCAAAACTGACCGACTTGAAAGAAAACGACGGACCCACCCAAAACTGACCGACCCAAAACTGAGGGCTTTACATCTTTAAGTTGTTACAACCACTTCCGCACCTTGAAGACACCCTCGCTGCATCCTCGACTAATTACAGCTCTACTAAGCTCTTACTAGAATGCGTACTAGGAGCTGTCTTCAACTGCAACCCACACACCGTCCACATAAGTCTGCCAAGCGTCAGAAGTCAAAGCTGCTGTATTCCCAGGTGGCAGGACGTGGCCACCAGTCTCACACCCGACCACCACAACTGGAACAAACTGAAGAGGCTGCTGAAAAGTTCTCAAGCGGCTCAATGGAAATCTTCAAGGACGGAAACAAGCCAATCAGCCTCTCTGTGCAAATGACGCAAACGGCCTGTCCTTCGCATCTACCAAAAGTTAAAAATAGTGGAACTGCTGATATCAGAGATCATTTTCCCCGGATCGACCAGTCAAACAACGTTGCTTCCCAATCTTCACGAAAGAAGAATGTGAACACACAACAGCAATCAACAAACTTATCAGTTCTCCCCAATTCAATGTCTCTCTACCCTGAAATAACTACTACCCGCAAGTCCATAGTCTCAGACTCTGTCACTGCACCAACAAACATATCGGGTAGTCAATCCCCCCTTTCACAATCACTACCCCTTCCCCCAGAAGAATTTCCTACGCATTCAAGCATGAGGAAAACGTCTAATGTGACTCCACCCATGTCAATGCCTGCTTTCTTTGTTCCCTCACCTGTTAATGACTTTGTCATCGCTACTGACTTAGAGAAAGAAATCCCACCTTCCCAAGTATAAAGTTAAAGCCACGGCACGTACCTCAGCTGACTCTACAATTTGGATTTCATCGTCAGATTCCTTGATTCAATCATCAAAGCTCTCATCCCAACAAAGTTTACTACCGCATGAAAATATGACAAATTTGATAAAGGATGCATCAAATGACTACATTCAAAAACGCAGCCTTGACTTCCTATCACAAACATCTACCCCAATTCCTAATGGGGTACCTCATTTTTCTCCTCTCAGCAATATTGCCTCACCTGAGGCGGTGTCCAAAGCAAGCCCACCCATAGTCTCAACTGCAAACGTCAGCAATGTTAAAACTGGAATAAAAGACTACTGTTCCAATTATGATCCTAACAAAAATCCTCAAAAATATCAATCTAATCTACCTACCAACTCGTCCTTCGCTTGCAACCATCCCACTGAAAGAAATCCCGATTCGGCAGGTTTTAGACAAAGGTCTTCCCAAGCAAGCCCAGGAATGCCTAAAGTTGAATTGCTTCTCGCAGTCACCAATCAAGCATTGCACTCCATGGCCAATGCTGCCCATATGCATGCCGACAAACTGGAGACACAGATAGCTATTCTCCAACTATTGGCAGACTCTATAATGGGTATAGACTCTAAACTGGAACAGCTAAACGCATTGATACGAAGAGTCCAAAATAATGCGGGCCAAAATTACACCTCTGCAGCACATTTAAGTCAGGAACTGCCCGAAAATATAATCCCGTATCCAAATCACACTCAGATCAACTGCCCTTGTGAGCCTTTATTAAAAAAACTCGAGTCCCTGCCTGGAATAATGTCTACTTTAATAGAAGATTTAAGGGTAAAGTCTCAAACTACATCGCAGAAAACAAATTTCTCGACCCAACCCCAAACCCAAGAAACTTCTCGAACGCCAAAATTAAATCTAATTAACCCAGCCAACCCAGTCAGCTCAAGTGATAATTATAATAACCTGAAACTAGATCAACAACGACTTACTACTACAATAAATACCCAGCTTGATCAACCATCTACCACAATAAGTTCCTCTAAGCCTCTAATTGAGACCAAACAAACTCTGAAGGAAGGAACCACGATGTCCAGAAAGAACAAGAAAAAACTGAAGAAATTAAACAAAGAAAAAAAAGAGCAATGTATTACTGCAATGGCTCGGAACAAACAAGAGGGATCATATTACAAATCAGGCAGAGGAGCCAGAAAAATCAATTGACCCGCAAAAAGATTCCACTGAAAATCCGAAACCATCTCTAAATTTCACGCAGAAATTATTAGATTCAAAGGAGGATAAAGCATCTAATAATAGCAGTAATAATAAATAATCTGGTAATAATCACTCCATACAAAATGATAAGGCTATTATATTTGTGATCAAAAACCCTTCCGCCGCCACCAACGGAAAAAGCATATCTACTACTGAAGACCCAGGACAAATAAAAAGAACTTTTATTAGAGAAATTACATTACCAAGAAGAGACGAAAAACTAGAGGATGCTCGACTAGACAACAAGGCACCCCTCACCCAGGAACTAGTTACGAGCAATTTGTCTATAAACAACTGCTGCACGATTCTAAAGCAAACTACTCAAGATAATCCAGAGCATCTAGACGATGAAAAGCCCAAAACAGATCGATTAACATGTAGCTCGACCCGGACACAACCACACAAAGCCAATAGCAATAATCAAGAGTCTCGCCCAACACAGTTACAGTGCAAAAAAGTACTTCTATATCCGTAATATGAATCTCAGGGCCAATGGGATATCCTAAACAGGGGAAATTTTTTAAAGCTATGCCAACATCTTCCAGGCTTAGAAAATGTGAACACAGCGGACATTGAAACAGTGGCCTTTATAGACCCTGTTATGGGCCAGAAAAATGAGTCAAACTTGGTAACCTTTTTCAACTCAGAACTGGCTGCAACTTTATTTAGGAACGCAAAGCAACTGAGCGAATGGGGCATTCAAGCTAGCCTTCATACTACCATTAACTCTCCGGCCTTTTTAAAAAACACCCCTGAACCCCTATTGACCAACAACATTAGCCCTGACTTAAATTTGGAAGGGAGCAAGCAACAGCTACCCCCGATGTTACGCGGTCACAGACAGGAATCAAAAGCAGCACCCTGGATTGATACTCCGCTTCAAGTAACAGCCACAACAGCAGGTGGCCCACGTAAATGTGTATTTAAATCAAACAAATCCCAAGTCTGGTCCTGGCTTTCCAAGGCCTTAGGGTAGTAGTGTACAGACAATTCAGCATGAAAACGAACCAAAGTATGATACAGCCGGTTGCTTAAACATTTGCTCCTGGAACATCCGGGGCCTAACAAAAGAGAAAATAGGCCGATTAACCACGAAACTCCGGAATTCAAACAATGTCTTTGCCATTCAAGAAACCTGAGCCCTGGAGAACACCATCTGGGAAGATTTCACTGTAGCCGAATCCTTTGCTATCCCATCTACAGCAGGTGGCCATGCATCTGGAGGCGTGCTGATCGCCGTAAAGAATACATTGGTTGCAAAATTAGAGACACTTTACAACGGCGAAGGCGACTACATTTTCCTCAGCATTGAGATTAAGAGTCACGTTAAGGGGAAAATAAAGCAAAAAATCATTCTTGGCTGTGTCTGCCTACATCCCGCAAAAATTAGTCGAGAGACTACTTTAAGCAACTTGCTTCCTATAATAAATAAACTTAAAGCTTTATTCCCGAATGATCTGTGGCTGATAACGGGTGACTTCAACTCCAATTTAATGGATATTGACCCCACCCAATCCGCCAAATATCACTAGTAAATGAAGAGTGGGCAATCCCGGAGATAAAGTCCCAATTTCAACGGAAGGAGGCCAATGGAACAATGTTAGCAACAAAGTTAAACCAATCAGGCCTCCGCATTCTCAACGGAAGGTTAGCCTCTGATCAACCAGCTGCATATACCCATATATCCTCATACCGCATGGCGACTTTAGACTACATATGGATATCCTTCACTGCCTTCCATCTGGCACATCAGCTCTCGATAATACCATCCTTAGACAGCGATCATGCCATTCTAGTATGCAAGATTGCCCTTAGGCAGCAACACCGCCCGATAACTCCCCTGATTGGAAGGGAATCATACCTTCACAATGTAAGGAAATTAAGATGGTCTGAATGGAATCGTGAAGCAATCGAAGCGGAAGTTGACAGTCTTCTCTCCGAACAGCGTCTGGATGGCACTGATTACCTGACAGGATTTTCCTGGGAGACAAGACTAAGCGAATTCAGAGACCAATTAGCATTAAAACTTCCAAATTGCCCTCCGAAGGACCTTTCGGTCCCAACTACTTTGTTAGAGCAAAAACAACTTATAATCTCCGCAAATAGTAAATTAAATAAGTTGCAACGAGTCCATGCGAGCAACAAAAGTGAATATAAATGCCTGAGGAGTGACATATCTGCCGCTAGAAAAAATTACAGAAAGGCCAGATTCGCCCTAAAAAGACAGGAAGAAGAGCTCCGTTGGGCGACAGCCTTTGAGATAATTAAAACCAAGGACCAAAGAAAATGTTGGAATTGGGTAAATGAGGCTACTAAAGCCACTAAACCACCCACTGCAGCTAATATCTCCCCCGCAGACTGGGAGAATTACGTCAAAATATTATATACAGCACCGTACACATCAAATAACAGCAGTAGTACCCAACCTACGCTCGATCTGCTCATCACTGAGGATGGCACAACCGCCACCATCACGATAACCACAGAAGAAATAGTAGGAGTCATGAAGAAAATGCGCTCCAGCGGTGCACCTGGACCCAACGGGATCCCTACGCAAGTACTCAAAGCCTCCGCTCAAAAATGGGCTGCGATACTGACCCCCCTCTTTAAAGATGCAATACTGGGAAACACAATCCCGCCCTCTTGGCAAGGATCATTCCTTGTACCTTTTCATAAAAAAGGCTCGCGTTCCAATCCCGATAACTATCGAATGATAGCCCTGCTTGATGTGGATGGGAAAGCCTACGCAATTATACTTTTAAAAGAACTTACAAAATGGGTGGAAATGAAAAACGTAATCCCTTTTAGCCAAACCGGCTTCCGTAAAGGTTGCCACATCGAGGTCAACTTAATCTCCATAGCCCACCTGATGGAAACAACTCTAGCTGCAAAAGGCAAATCAATGTATATGGGATTCATCGACTTTCGTAAAGCCTTCGACAGCGTTAGTCGGCCTAAATTGTGGGAAAAACTGGCAAGATGGGGCATCCCACGGGCACTACTAAACGCAATATTAGCCCTACACACAGACACCTGGGTAAAAGTCAGAGTAACATCGAAATGGTCTAACTCCAATAACATTTTCACAAATAGGGGCCTAAAACAAGGATGCACCCTTGCGCCATTACTCTTCAATCTGTATCTCGCCGACCTACCTGAATGGTTGTCCCGATCAAGAGCCTTCCCTCCAGGAATCGGTCAATGTAAAATTCAAATGCTGCAGTACGCAGACGATACCATTCTTCTAGACCAAACCCAGGTGGGCCTCCAAAGACTGCTCAATTACCTCGCCCAGTATTGTAAAAACAATATGCTAGAGATAAACGTTAGTAAAACCAAAACGATGGCAATCTCACCTGCGAATGGAAAAAAGACCAAGTGGTAAATAGAAGGGAAACCACTGGAGACTGTCACCGCATATAAATATCTGGGCGTCTGGATTGACCATAAAGGGAGATGCTCGGTGCATACAACAGAGATGCAGGCAGGGGCTCGCAGTTTAGAGGGGGCCTTCATGAGAACGAAGAGTGCTCTGCATTCCTAAGATTTTGTCCCTTTGATAAAATTAATCAACGCAAAATTCCTGCCCACAATCTCCTTTGGCGCAATAATCTTCAAAGACAAAATGAACAACTGGCTAGATAGAGCACAATCATCATGCTATCGCCGGGTCTTCCGATTGCCAAATTCGACTTCCCATGCCCAAATCCGGAAAGAATTTTCCTTATCCTCTATGCGCTGGATTATGGGAGCAAGATACGTCTCATACTGTCTGAAAGCGAAACAAGCTAACCCCCACTCGCTGAAGGGCTGCATATGGCTCCTGCTTAGCAATCCAACTACACCATGGAATAAGTATCTGACATTCTGACTCAATTCCCTTGAACCGGGGAACATATGGTCCTCTCACTTGCCCGATGAAACGAAAGCAAAGCTTTTTACCAAGCAAGCCAAAATTCTATCAAATCAATCGGACATGCAGCAGGTTCTCCAACTTTATCACGGTCCCTGGGCTGCCAAACTATATGCCCCGAAAACATCACCATCTTATCTCGCATCAGCAATGAAGCCGTATATCAAACATCAATTAATGAGATTTCGCTTCGGCTTAATTCCGTTGAAGGCATACAAGTTTGGCGAAGGATACATGAAAGAAGCCTCCTCTCAGTGTCGTTTCTGCACTCAGGGACAGGAAAGCCTAATCCACATTCTGTGCATTTGCCATCACCTCCGGGCGCAAAGAATATTTTGGCTGAGACCAATTTGGCTTTTTCTAGGCATCAGGACTTGTCAAGAAGCGCTCGAGGCCTGTATGAGGGGAGACTCGCCACAATTGGCGACTCGCTTTGTAAAATTCATCACAGAAATTAACTCCTCGATTCAATCATCCAAGCAAGTTTGAATTTTCACCTCCCTATGTGCCAGTCCCTTGGCTTTTCTGCTTTCCCTTCCCTTTACCCAATCCATTATTTTTATTGTCTTTTTTTAACAGACTTGAATTCTTCTTTTCTATTTAAAATGTCATTTTCTGGATGTGCATATTGCAATGATTTTAAATAATTGTGCAATAAAAAATTTTACTTACTTAAAAAAAAAAAAGAACGTACTTCCCCGCAGTATCGATTGATCGCTGCATATACTCGCCTTCCTGACCAAGTCGTTCACTCCATTTACCATCTGGAACAGCCAAATCGTCTGATTGTATCTCAATTAACATGGCATATAATACCCCTATCCTTGCCCTTCTTCTAATTGCCTCAACTATCGGAACTATAGTTATTCCCACAAGCATATGATGTTTAAATAGAAAATTGGGAATTTGCAAATATTTAGTGAATTATTTTTATTGAAGTCCATATCTATCAACTAGCCCTGAAAATTAGGCTAATACTCCCCCCTCAAATAAGTCTCCTAACTGTTTAATCCCCTTAGCCCTTCAGCCCAGCATTCTATAATCTCAAAATATAGCGGGGAATTTAGATGCTGAGTTTAATGATGTATAATAACTAATCTGTGGAATGGCTAACTTTGTTTGTACCAATTTCCAAACCTTGTATGCTGAGATCAATACCTTAAATCATGCTTTTTTTTAAATAACTTGGTTCATAAAATGTTACTAAGGAATTTCTGGCTTCTGCCCCTAACAACATCTGATATATGGACGGTGCTTCTGCAGTCGCCACATCCTACCCTGTCAACACGATCTGTATATTTTGAAGTACACATACATAATAATAAAATTAGAAGTTAGGAACCGACCACCCCCCCTAGTCATGTGGTTCCATCATGAATTTAAACGCTCGCCTCGCTTTCCTTTGTCCCCATATGAACCTATCACAGATGGATTGTGCACTCTGCAGTTGCATTTTAGTTAATTCAAGCGGTACCGCCTGAAATAGTACAAAATGTTAGGAAGGACAATCATCTTAAGCACGCTGCATTTCCCCACCAACGTGAGGTGCAGACACTCCAACCGATCAAGCTGCTGTTTAATCCCAGAGACTATATTACCCCAGTTTACCTCTATCGAATCTTGCAGGGACATTCTAATTTTAATACCTAGATAGCTAGTTTCGTCAGTTACCCGTATCTCTCCCGGACAAGCCATATTGGTACACACAATCTGCGAATGACCAGGAAACACGATCAAACGCTTTTTCTGCATCAAGAAAGATCACCCCAAACCTTCTCTGATATACATTAGCATAATCTATCAAAGTAACCACTCAATTTATGTGGTTAGCTATGCTTCTGCGAGGTATGAATCCATGTTGGCATATAGATACCAAAGGTGTAATTACACGTGCCAACCTATTGGCAAGTATCTTCACATAATATTGTACCATCTGCATTTAACAGGGAGATTGGTCTGTATGCTCCTGGCAAATTCGGGGGCTTATCCTTCTTTTTGAACAGCCTCATCCCAAGATGGAAGCAAATTCCCGGCTTAAGCCTCTTGAAAAGTACTCAGCATGTCTATTTTCAATACTTGAAAGAGCGACCGATACAACTCGAGCCAATGACCCCATTGCCTCCTCCAACTCCTCCATTGTTATTGTTGCTTCTAATATCCCTTGCTCTTCTTGACTTAGCCTGCTCAAATCCAATTGTTGGCAAAAATTCTCTATCTCATGCTCATCAAAATCACCCTGCGTATATAATTCTTGTTAAAAATCATAAAACACCCCCAACATACCCTCCACTGTTTAAAACGTATTCCAGGACGCATCCAACATAGCAAGTATTTTCTGTGAAGATTGCCTTACTCTCAGCCTCTGTGCCAGACATCGACCCATAGCGTCCCCATATTCATATCTATCCTGTTTATGTATTTTATATTGATGGGCAATTTCCTAACACCATATTGCATTTATTTTAGCTTTGCAACATGCGATCTTAGTATGTATTTCCACACCATCTAATCCCTGCTTGAGCACCTGTATCAATCCCTGCTCCACATTCCTTAGATCCCCCAGAAGTCGCTGTATCAAAATTTGTCCTTGCTTCTGTTTGGCCAATCCAAAACTAAGTGCCACTCCACGTATTCCCTGTTGAGAGTATCCCATGCTATAGGACTAGAGGAGGATCTCCTATTAACCTCCAGAAATTGATGAGCCCAAACAAGCATATGAACAATAAATGCTTTATCCATTAATAGTTTCCTATTAGGCGTGAACGCCCTCCCAGCCTTCGCCTGACTAAAGCTATACAAATCTAGCAATAATTGGTCTTGATCAGCAGTTATCCTAGGCCATACCTGCATTTTTACTCCAACAATATATGACCTAGGCATAAATACATAATCAAGTCTCACCAATTAATGATGGGGATATGAATTATAAGTATAACCTGCATCTGAATCGTTTAAAGTTGTCCATACATCGACTAACCCATGATCCTTCAACAACTGCTTTAAAGCTCTAAAGACTTTGAGTTTCTGACTCATATATCTATCATTATTATTGTCTAAAACTTGCCCATTATATGGATATTAATGTCCCCACACAAGATCATGGGGATAGCCCACAGAGCCAGTTCTACATTTCAAGTCTCCAATATAGCAGCTTTATCAAAGTTTGACCCATAAACTGTACAGATTGTGAACTTAGTATCCCCTATAACACATTCAACGATCGCCCATCTTCCATAGCGGTCTGTCATTATCCTTCCAGTCCCACTAATCCCACCTCGTGCCAAAATAGCAACTTCCCTGCTAGTAATTGGCTGCCTGGTCTCAGCTAGAAGTGTATATTCCAGCTCTTCTAGCACCCTGCGCTTTGCCTAAGGTATGTGCGTCTCTTGGATACACAAAATGTCCGGTTTCATTAAGCGCAGATCTGCAGCTACCCTTCATCTCTTATTGTTATTATTTAAGCCACATACATTAAATGAACATATACGTACCCCACTAACCATCATTAACCTAATATATCTTACCTAGTTTAACTGGCTCCCTACTAATCTTGGCTTCACAGAGTTGTACATAGTTTATATTGGCTCAAATTACTTTGCTATTGATTGATTTTTCTATTTTTAATACACCACCTGCTTCCCCTTCCCTTCCCCGTGTCCTACCCCAATTCCCTCACTCAACACCCTCGTGCCCCCCACTAACCCCTCACCCTCCCTCCACCCTTTTCCCAATTCGTAGGCAATAGGGCTATGACCCTTGTGATGGACGGTGAGTATACCACCCTGTGCTCACCTATCCCCCCTTGAAAAAAGCACTTCCTCTCTCAAATCTCATTTTAACAATGCTTAACAGCCAAAAAAAGCACTTGTTACAAAAACCAAAGATCTCATCAAAGAGACTGCAAATACTCTTTAGCTTCAACTTCTGAAATGAAAAATTGTGCTTGCCCCTTGCAGAGAACCTTAAATGTGGCAGGATTTAACTAAAAAGCTTGTGCCCCTTTGCCTGAAAGGGGGTAATCAGTTGACACAGCTGCCCCCTTTTCTCTACCGTATAGTGACAATGGTCCAGTCCTACAAAATATTGCGTTCCCTTCCCCATCCTCTTCTTATCTGGTTGTGCCAAGTCATATAACGCCTGCCGCGCCAAAAAATTGCTCAATGAAATCAAGATCGCCTGTGGTTTCTGTTATTGATCTCTGTTCAGGTTGTCCTCCTTTCGCTACTTGTTGCTTGAATGGGAATCTCTATGCCCTTTGTACTTCCACAGCCCAGTTCCACTCCTTCAATTCAGGGAAAGCCTCTTCAAATAATTCCACCACAAATTTATGAACGTTTTGCCCCTCAGTCCCCTCAGGCACTCCCAATATCTAAGGTTGTTCCTACGCAGCCTATTTGCCAAATGCACAAGTTTAATCTGCACATCATCTTTATTGGCATTTATAACTTCTGTAATCCCTTTCGGTGCCTCCATTTGATCTTCCAGCACAGAAATTCGCATCTCAGCTTCAGCCATTCTCTCTGTGAAATAATTACATATTTTGGCCAAATTTCTGACCGTATTTTGAAGCTTACGACAAGCGTGTCTTGCAAACCGCCTCTTTGAAAGACCTTCTTGCTGCTTCTTCCCCTTTTTTTCCAATTATAACTTCAGGCCATACTATATTTTGTTTTCTGCCACGTACAATGCTCCGACTTCTCGACCCTTACAGAAAAAAATAAAGGATAGGTGAACACCGTGGGAACTACTCACACACTCGTCCAACTAGTGGACGCCATCTTGCCCCAACTCATTCGTCCCGTAGTTCTTTTGTATAAATTTGAGTCATCAGGGGCGGAGCTACGACACCAACCAAGATGGCCGCATAGTCTCCTGGCTCCGCTGACCTCCGTCCTACGCTCGCTTATCCTGTCGAATATCCTGATCTCCTGCCCCGGATTCGTGTGGGTGAACTAGTCGGCACCCCGATGGTGTGACCAAGGAATTTTTCTGATGTTCTGGGGTGAAGTAACATCGAAAATGTTTTGAGGCCTAACCCGGACTGGAAGCCGGGGACTCGATTGCTGGTCTACCCGGGTCCAAAGTGAACAACAACGGACTGAGGAGAGTGGTTGGGTCCGGTCCTTGGAACTTTTGGAAATTTCTCTGTATTACTTTGCAACCATCTGCTGCCTGGTGCTGTACCTGAGGTGAGGTGACGGGTGGTGCGCGGTGCTGCGTCGCGGGGGGCCCCGGCCTGGAGGCCCGGCACTAGCACCGCTGGTGCCCCGGGGTGGGGGTCCCGCCGCGCGTTGCTGCGTGCTGCTGGCCCGTCCCTCACGGCTTGTTCCTGCTCCAGCGTATCCTGCCCCGGAGAAGGCGCCTCTCCGTGGGGATCGTTATGTCTGCGGACGTATGGAACTTGGCGGAACGGACCCAATGTGGCCCTTCCTTGCGGATGGTAATGGCGGAACTTGCGGCGCTTCACGCGACGGTGAGGGCCCAGGTCAATCATTTACTGTCGGCAGCAGATGGGATTCTAGGACCGGGAGCAAGCCCTGACTTGATTTTTGAGACCTGGCAGCCGACCTGCCTCCTGTTGGGCGCCCTAGTGGCGCGTTTGGACCCGGTGCTGGAAGCTGTGCCTGCCCCCGACGAAATGGAACTCATCGTGTGTGCTGAGATTGGTGACTCTCTTACGTTCTCGGAAACATCGGTCCTACAGTTATCGGAACATTTCACTACTTCCCTCATCCTGGACACTGTTGGCCCACACTATAATCTGTATCGGAACGAGTCGCACCCCCTCCCCAATCGGTCTCCCAACATGGCGGATGTAACGATGCTTGGCTTCGGTGACGGAGAGGGACATCGTTTGTGCAAGTCGTGTGCGTTGGGATCTGCTATTCCTCTCCCGTTTGCTGGCCCAAGCTCCGGCTGCTTCTGTGTGACTTCTGACTCCCCGGGGATGGGGCTTTACTTATCTGAGGGACTCGGCAACTTTGATAGACGGGGACAAGGCTGAGATTGTGGGTTGAATTGTTTACGATGGATCTATTGGTAACGGGACTGCTTCATTAACAGACGTATTCCGGGGCGGGGGGTTTGTGGTTTCCCCCGGGGCATTTTTGTATGGTGGACAACTTTATTCGTGCTGGCTTAGGGGGGCCCCCTTTGTTAGGGCGGGGGGAGAGACCGGGAGCGCATAGACTATCGCCCTCCTCCACTTCCCCGTTGGGTGGGGTTTCCTTTCTTTCTCCTTTTTCTCTATTTCTTCTATATTTCGGGTTTGGTTCTCGGGCGACAGGCACACTGCTGGGGGGGGGCCGTAGTCATCTGCAGGGGTGCAGGGTGGGGGGTTGGGGGAGGGGATTTTTCGTTTTTATTTTTGTTTCTATGGCCTTTTTTCTCTTCTCTTATCTTTCTTTGTCTTTTTCTTTTCCTGGGTCAGTGCAGTGGGTTTCCTTTGGTATCAATCACTGCTTTTTCATCTGTGCCTCAATTTCCGTGGTGTTCTCTGGGTCTTGGGCAGGTGACTAGCAGGCGCGAATTGACCGTAATATTCCCTCACATCCTGAACCGCCTGTTCCAGCGCCATTGATTTGACCGATTACTGTTTACTATTGACACGTTTACTATTCTGCCTGCCGTTTTTCGCTGCTGGGAAATTGTTCGGCACCTGATCCTTCCATCCTATACTATAAAATGAAAACCTTTTACATCCTGTTTTTCTAATTGTGCTGTTCAGTGACCAAGAGTACGCTAGCATGGTGATTCTGCTCCCCGAGGTGCTGCATGTGATTAAAAATTGCTCTCTGTTAATATAACTGCTTAGCGGCCAGCCCCGGGGGTTGTAGGCCCATATTTGTATTTGGTTGAAATGTCAATAAAGGTTTTTAAAAAAAAACACAAAAAAAAACAACAAAAAAAACTAATTTGAGTCATCAGGAATCACAGTGCAAGCTTTGATGGTTACTACTGGAAGAATTTGTTAACAAATGTTTTGGTTGCTCCCGGATGGGGAGGTACGGGAATAACTCCTTTGGTCCCGAATATGGTGCCTTCACCATATGTTGCTTCTGCATCACTGGAAATGAATCAGACAGGACTTACCCCTGTAGAGGAACCCTTTAAGAGGTCACAAATATTTTACACGTGCATTTGGATTTCACCTCCGTGTACTAAAAGCAGTAGTCCCAAAAAGGGGGTATGTTGAATATTTTTGGAGTCCAAATTAGTGTTAATTCATGGAATTGGACGATTTGATTAGGTTTTTCAGCATTGAGCAGAGAAATTCAATCTCCAGGAAGGAAGAATGCAGTAGATGTGGTCAAATTAAAATTAGAACTGGATGAGATGATTTCAGGAAACCTTGATCTTTCCACAGTACACACCTATCAAGTGAATGAATTCATACATGTGCAAATATGTCACTAAAGTTGCAGGACAAGCTCATGATAAACTGTCTGAATTAGCTTGAACGTATGATGTGGAGTGTCTGAATTAGCTTGAACGTATGATGTGGAGTTAAGTAAGACCAAGCCCTTGTAGGAAAATTACCATGTATGTTTTGACAAAATGGACATAAACAGTATGAGAACGTAAGAAATGAAAATGAAAATTTGAGAATTAATTGGTTGCATTCGAACATGGAGTGAATTGGACACGTGGGAAGGCAGGTTGGCAAAGTAGAAGGACCCAAAGAAAGCTAAGGGAGAGCTACCTCCATCTTTGATAGATGGAGAAGGTGTTTCAAAATTCCCATTGAAAGAAGTACCCGGTGGAGGTTATGTTCATGTCTTGTGGAGTAGGAGTAATCTTGCATCTTTCACAAAGGATTTCCCCAAATTGGGAAATAAGCCAGTGGAGTGGTCCACCTAGATTGATCGATTTGTGAAGGTTTCAAGGGTATTGTGGATAGATTTGAACACCCTTTTTGACATTGTGTTATCAAGTGATTTACGGACAAAATGTCAAGTAGCTGTACAGTAGCCAGAAAAGGAGCCACAGAGAAATCCGATATCTCATGCTCAATCGTCTTTAGTGATGAAAAAGTATTAACAGGTGATTACCTTTTTGAAAGGAAAGATTCTGATAAAATACATTGATTGGGTTAAAATCAACAGAACAACTCAGGATCCTAAAGAGATTGTATATTATTTTTATGAGAGGTTGTTGCAAGTGGTTAATCAACACAGTGGAATGGAGAATCTCTAATCCAAAGCTACGGGAAGTTTTGTGTCTCAGTTTTGTGTCTCGGTTTGTGACAGGATTAAGCCATGAGATGAGAATGATGATTCAACTGCATTTAATTTGTGGCCAGAATAAGTTAAGTGATGAGATTTTGAGGTACGTAAAATATTGCAGTGATGAATTAGAAATGAAACAGAAGCGGTTAAAGATGTTGATGGAAGTTCAGATGAAAGCAGCGCAGAAAGGAAGTCAGAGTCAACCATATATAGGGAATGCTGGGGATATGCAAGATGTATATCCACAGGGAGTTCCAATGATGTAAGGTGGAAATGGTTATCCACAACAGGGTAGAGGAAGTGGTATCCTGATGGACCCAAGTACTGGAATTGATGTTGCCACATAAAATAAATCAAATCCATATCATTATTATAACAAGTTAGGGCATTGGAAGAGGGAGTGTCATTTTAATCCCAATGGAGTAATGAATGAGAATCAAGTTTAAAATTCAGGGTTACAGACACAGGTTAACAACCCTGTTAGGCAACAACATGTACTAAGAGAGAATGCAAAGCCCTAATTAAGTATGGGCAAATTTTGCGGATCTGTGGTCCGCGAATTCATGCGAAATTGCGAAAGTTCGTGAAAAAATTCGCGAACTCGCAGATTTGCAGAAATGTATACTGGAGTACTTTCTACTGGCTAATCCAGTAAGTGCTACCTCGTTGGGTAATGTATAGTGCTTTTCCTACACTGCAGCTGCGTAAAGGGCCAGATGATTTGTCTCCAGTGACCATGTGTGCCTGTAACTTTGCCACCGCGCCAAAAGGCGCCGAGGTCCCTTGAGTGAGCTGGCCGTCATAGTGGGGAAAGGGCGGGAAGACGTTTCATACCACTAGTGTGTGGTGGGCGGGGCCAAACTTGTGGGGCTTCTATGTGAGTTCACATGCCTCTTGTAAAGGGTCAGAGAGAGCGAGCAGAGCAGCAGATGAGGAGAAAGCAGCCTCCTGGTCACAGGAACTACACGGAGATGGCACTCGATCTGTAAGTGCTTCCTGTTGAGGTTTAATTTTTGTGACAGGAGCATCGTGCCAGAATGAATCCTGCCCTGCATATTTGAGATGCCACCATTTTGTGCAATACTTCTACTCAACTGGCTAATCCAGTAAGTGCTACCTCGTTGGGTAATGTATAGTGCTTTTCCTACACTGCATATGCGTAAAGGGCCAGATGATTTGTCTCCGGTGACCATGTGTGCCTGTAACTTTGCCACCACGCCAAAAGGTGCCGAGGTCCCTTGAGTGAGATGGCCGTCATTGTGGGGAAAGGGCGGGAAGATGTTTCATACCACTAGTGTGTGGTGGGCGCGGCCAAACTTGTGGGGCTTCTATGCGAGTTCACATGCCTCTTGTAAAGGGTCAGAGAGCGAGCAGAGCAGCAGATGAGGAGAAAGCAGCATCCTGGTCACAGGAACTACACGGGGATGGCGCTCAAGAAACTCATGGATGCAAGGACCTCCCTGGATTACAGCGAATTTTCGACGGCAGATATGGGGATAAGACACTTGCCCAGCCTCGACCTCGCTCACTAATTTTATGGGCTGATTAAAACGTTACTGAATTTGAGCTTCAATTCGGGCACCTGCTTTATTTATATCTGTAAGTGCTTCCTGTTGAGGTTTAATTTTTGGCCCACAGGAAGCACTTACAGAGTTAATGCAGGTGCCCGAGTTGAAGCTAACTTTGTAACCATTTTAGAATGGCGCTGGCAAGCTGCCAGAGTTGAAGTTGCTTACTTGCAAGTTGCAACTATTCTCTGACCCTGCCGAGGGCGCCCGGCTGTTTAGGGTAAGGACAGGGTCAGAGAATAGTTTCAACTTGCAAGTAAGCAACTTCAACTCTGGCAGCTTGCCGGCGCCATTCTAAAATGGTTACAAAGTTAGCTTCAACTCGGGCACCTGCCTTAACTGTAAGTGCTTCCTGTGGGCCAAAAAAAAAAATCCGCCCGCGAGCGGAACGGATTTTTGGCCCACACTTAGCCCTAATGTACATGTTCCAGTGAGGCAAGTTCCTCAATCCCCAATTCCACAACAACATTTAAATTGTCCCAGATTTAATTCTAATCAGATCCTGTATTTAAATAAGAATTACCTTCAGAACCAAAACCTGTTCCAATAGACCAGAGAGGTCCATTCATAGACGGTGAGGTGAATGGCCACCCAGTATCATTCTTAATTAAGACTGGTACTACCCATTCCACTGTTAGAACAGTGGAAGTTCCAAACCTACCCCTCTCTGGAAAAAGAATCCAAGCTGTAAGAGTTGCAAATAAACAATGACATATCCTGTTACATGAGAAGTGACTGTTAAAATAGGGTCGTCTGAAAAGAACTATCAGTTTGTGGTGTGAGATTCTAGTCCTGTAAATCTTTTAGGGCATGACTTATTATGCAAGTTAAATTGAATGCCAAAGGGTGTGGAGTTTCAGACTCAAGATGATGTCAATTTCAAATTAGCGAGTCAAGGGTCAAACATTGTATTTTACTGTTTGATAACACACAATGATTTGCCACCAGATCTCAGAGATATGGTGAAACTTGAAGTCTGGAATTTTTCAGAAAAGGACATAGGCCTCATAAAAGGAGTTGAGCCTGTCCACATAAGTGTTAAACCTAATGCTGAGTACCCAAGAACCCCTCAGTATAATTTGACTCCCAAAATAATTGCTTGATTTAAACAGGTGACGGAGTCAATGATACAACAAAGCATTTTGAAAGATATCATGGGGAGTCCATGTAACTCACCTATTATGGGCTTGCAGAAGCCTAGCGGTAAGTACTGCATTGTCGAAGATTTAGGAAAGATTAATAACATTGTTGTTTTCAGTTGTCCTGTGGTGCTGAACCCTGCTATGATTTTATTTCAGATTTCTTGGGATGCTGAGTGGTTTACAGTGATTTTCTTGTGTCAAGCGTTTATCTCTGTTCCCTTTTATCACAACCCCCTCATGTGCCCTTTGTGTAGTGGGCCTGGTGCACAGGGTTCATGTTTTGCTATCCCTGTGGTGACTTATGACGCACTATGATTCCTTGCCTGTGTTTCAATTCTCCACCTGATTCCATTACTCCCAACTTGCAAGCATCCCCTGAACACATGAACCAATGACTTGACTTGCTCCCGCAGTTGCCAGGGTCTTTGAGTGGTTTCCCTTGTGCACATTTAGACAAAATGAAACATTTGTTTACTGTTAAGTGATTCCGTCCGTTAGCTTGCACCTGCTCTTCCTTGAGACAGTGTACTAACGAGTGTTTCCTTCAGGAGTCTTAGAGAACCTTCCAGATTGCACATGTGCCACATGTGATCCCACTTTATCCATTGTACTCTCAGCCAGTATATAAACCACACCCAAAATCGAGCTCCTTGCTTGGCATACACTCCAAGCGGCAAGCTTCCTGCCAAACCCACTCACCTGAAGAATCAACTGGACCATGGCAGGCCCTTCCCGGCTGTAGTTCAAGTTCCTTCAGTGATCCCCTTGGCTCTAGCTCCCTTGTCGCATCCTTTGTCTCTGCCTCCTGCGCAGCTATTCCAGTTCCTTGGCGACCTCCTGAGTTAAGACCTTGATACTTTCTTAAAACTTAGTACAAGTTGAAGTACTAGGCTAATTACTTGATATCAGGTTATTGCGCACTATTCTTTTATAGTAGTAAGCAGGCTGGAGGATTGGCATCGTCAAGACTATGGACTTGTTTTCAAGGTTTCTCCCAGTGACTACCCTCTAGTTCACCTTGATTGTTCTTGCTCCAGACCCTTCCAACAACCTTGGCCTTTGAACTGTGTTTATACAAGGACTAGAGTCTTTGCTCTGTTTTTTCTTGATGGACAGTAGTGCCTAAAGAACTTTCCTCCGAGTGCTTGATTCATGTATTGCCCCTGTATTGGCTCTGCACTAAGTGCCACCCTCTTTAACATCTACTTTACCCCTGGCAAATTAGCAGAGACCTGGGAGCCAAAGTCATCTCCCATACTAACGATATGCAACTGATATTCTCATGCTGTAAGGCGGAAGAGCTGATGGGTACACAGATTAAAACCTCTTTAAAAGCTGTCTCCTACTGGATCGCATCCTCCCAACTCAAATACAATGAAGAGAAAACAGAAATTCTCTTCTTTGGTAACATCCCTCCAGATTTCTGGCGGACTTTCTGGCCTGATGATACCTCTCCCCCAGGACCCCAGACTCGCATAGTTAAAAATCTGGGGATAAAATTTGACAACAACCTGCCATTTAAGCCTAAAGTTAGAGCATTGGTAGGGACCTGTATTGGCTTAAAGCGGTCACTAAATACATTGTTTCCTTTGATGTCCTTTACAGCTACAAAATGTGGTAAGCCAGGCTTTGATTGCTTACAGAATTGACTACACCAATCCCTTATAATTTTGGTTCCCGGAATTTCTGCCGGACAGGCTCCAAGTGGTCCCGAAATGCAGCTGCAGGCCTTTTGTTAAATGTACTGAGGGGTACCCTGATCGCACCCTACCTGCGGTCCCTACACAGGCTGCCCATCAGGAATAAATGTAAATTTAAGGCTCCTGTGCTAGTGCATGGTGCCCTGTATCAATCTGAGGGATCTTACCTCAGGTCCAGATTTAGATTCTACAATCCTCCCAGAAAGCTGAGCTCTGCCAAAAAACGTCTGGCAGTGATTCCCTGAATTCAGCGCATAAGAACTGGTGGAAGGTCCCTCGTATTTCTGGGCTCAGTTTCTTGGAATCAGCTACATCTTGAGTTGTGCGTAGTGAGGGATGCTGCAATTTTTTTTAAAAACAGCTTAAAACCTGGCTTTTTGTGCTGGACTACCTCAGTTGTTCTGTTTCTGACCTACGCTTCTCACATCGGGACACTCCATTTTTGCTATAAATTGCAGTCATCATCATCATCATAATCATCTTTACTGAGAGCTATGTTTTGAGTTTATCCTGGGGAGTGTCAATTAACTCCAATCTACGCACTAATTGTGTACCACCGCTACCATAATGCAAAGGGGCAAACAATGTAACATGTATCCTAAATGATATTAAAAATAATTGTTTTTGATTCAGTGGAAGACAGGAGAAAAGCATTGGATGTTCATTGAAAAACAGGATGGGCTCAAAGATTTAGAAGTCAATGGGCTGAAGATTAATTAAAACACCAAGAATCAGGAGTTATGCCTGCACTAACTTTAGATTGGAAGCATAAAGCTATGTGTGCACAAACTCGCATCTGCAGTTAACACTAAAATATGGGGAGAAGTGATTTTGATCACATTTTTTAATGTAAAGGGAATTTGTTTTTATTTATGGGGGGCGAGCTCCTGCCATTGACTTCAAGCACTAAAACATATCCCCATAGGTCACACTCCATTTACTCATTTCTCACATCTTTTTCTT
>NC_136073.1:718438730-718484514 GCF_964261635.1 Lissotriton helveticus
ACACATTCCACACGCCACATTCCTCAAACATTCCACACACATTCCACACACCACACATCACACACACCACATTCCACACACCACATTCCATTCACATTCAACACACCACATTCCACACACCACATTCCACACACATTCAACACACATTCCACACACCACATTCCACACACATTCCACACACACCACACACACCACATTCCACACACCACATTCAACACACACCACATTTCACACATTCCACACACCACATTCCACACACAACATTCCACACACCACATTCCACACACATTCCACACACATTCCACACACCACATTCCACACCACATTCCACACACATTCCACACCACATTCCACACCACATTCCACACCACATTCCACACATATTCCACACAAAACATTCCACACACCACATTCCACACACACTCCACATTCCACACACCACATTCCACACACCACATTCCACACACCACATTCCACACACATTCCACACACATTCCACGCACATTCCACACACATTCCACACACATTCCACACACATTCCACACACATTCCACATTCCACACACCACATTCCACACACATACCATACACCACATTCCACATACATTCCACACACCACACACATTCCACACACAACACACCACATTCACCACATTCCACACACATTCCAGACACATTCCACCCACCACATTCCACACAAATTCCACACACCACATTCCACCCACATTCCACACACCACATTCCACACACCACATTCCACACATATACCACACACATTCCACACACCACATTCCACACACAACATTCCACACACATTCCACACACCACATTCCACACACATTCCAAACACATTCAACACACCACATTCCACACACATTCCACACACACCACATTCCACACACATTCCACACACATTCCACACCACATTCCACACTCATTCCACACACATTCCACACACCACATTCCACACACATTCGACACACCACATTCCACACACCAAATTCCACACACATTCCACACACACACCACCTTCCACACACATTCAACACACACACCACATTCCACACACCACATTCCAAACACCACATTCCACACACACCACATTCCACACACCACATTCCACACACATTCCACACACCACCTTCCACACACATTCCACACACATCCCACACACCACATTCCACACACCACATTCCACACACACCACATTCCACACACATTCCACACACATTCCACACACACCACATTCCACACACATTCGACACACCACATTCCACACACCAAATTCCACACACATTCCACACACACACCACCTTCCACACACATTCAACACACACACCACATTCCACACACCACATTCCAAACACCACATTCCACACACACCACATTCCACACACCACATTCCACACACATTCCACACACCACATTCCACACACCACATTCCACACACCACATTCCACACACATTCCACACACCACATTCCACACACCACATTCCACCCACATTCCACACACCACATTCCACACACATTCCACACACCACATTCCACACACATTCCACACACCACATTCCACACACATTCCAAACACATTCAACACACCACATTCCACACACATTCCACACACCACATTCCACACACATTCCACACACATTCCACACCACACTCCACACACATTCCAAACACAACATTCCACACACATTCCACACACCACATTCCACACACCACATTCCACACACATTCCACACACATTCCACACCACATTCCACACACATTCCACACCACATTCCACAACATTCCACACACAACATTCCACACACATTCCACACACCACATTCCACACACATTCCACACACACACCACACACCACACACCACATTCCACACACCACATTCCACACACATTCCACACACCACATTCCACACACATTCCACACAAATTCCACGCACATTCCACACACATTCCACACACATTCCACACACATTCCACATTCCACACACCACATTCCACACACATTCCATACACCACATTCCACACACCACACACATTCCACACACAACACACCACATACACCACATTCCACACACATTCCACACACATTCCACACACATTCCACACACATTCCACACACCACATTCCACACACATTCCACATTCCACACACATTCCACACGCCACATTCCTCAAACATTCCACACACATTCCACACACCACACATCACACACACACCACATTCCACACACCACATTCCATTCACATTCAACACACCACATTCCACACACCACATTCCACACACATTCAACACACATTCCACACACCACATTCCATACACATTCCACAAACACCACACACACCACATTCCACACACCACATTCAACACACACCACATTTCACACATTCCACACACCACATTCCACACACAACATTCCACACACCACATTCCACACACATTCCACACACATTCCACACACCACATTCCACACCACATTCCACACCACATTCCACACACATTCCACACCACATTCCACACCACATTCCACACCACATTCCACACACATTCCACACAACACATTCCACACACCACATTCCACACACACTCCACATTCCACACACCACATTCCACACACCACATTCCACACACCACATTCCACACACATTCTACACACATTCCACACACATTCCACACACATTCCACACACATTCCACACACATTCCACATTCCACACACCACATTCCACACACATACCATACACCACATTCCACATACATTCCACACACCACACACATTCCACACACAACACACCACATTCACCACATTCCACACACATTCCAGACACATTCCACACACCACATTCCACACAAATTCCACACACCACATTCCACCCACATTCCACACACCACATTCCACACACATTCCACACACCACATTCCACACACATACCACACACATTCCACACACCACATTCCACACACAACATTCCACACACATTCAACACACCACATTCCACACACATTCCACACCACATTCCACACTCATTCCACACACATTCCACACACCACATTCCACACACATTCCACACACCACATTCCACACACCAAATTCCACACACACCACCTTCCACACACATTCAACACACACACACCACATTCCACACACCACATTCCAAACACCACATTCCACACACACCACATTCCACACACCACATTCCACACACATTCCACACACCACCTTCCACACACATTCCACACACCACATTCCACACACCACATTCCACACACACCACATTCCACACACATTCCACACACATTCCACACACACCACATTCCACACACATTCCACACACCACATTCCACACACCACATTCCACACACCACATTCCACACACATTCCACACACCACATTCCACACACCACATTCCACCCACATTCCACACACCACATTCCACCCACATTCCACACACCACATTCCACACACATTCCACACACCACATTCCACACACATTCCAAACACATTCAACACACCACATTCCACACACATTCCACACACCACATTCCACACACATTCCACACACATTCCACACCACACTCCACACACATTCCACACACATTCCACACACAACATTCCACACACATTCCACACACCACATTCCACACACCACATTCCACACACATTCCACACACATTCCACACCACATTCCAGACACATTCCACACCACATTCCACAACATTCCACACACAACATTCCACACACATTCCACACACCACATTCCACACACATTCCACACACACACACACACACCACACACCACATTCCACACACCACATTCCACACACATTCCACACACCACATTCCACACACATTCCACACAAATTCCACGCACATTCCACACACATTCCACACACATTCCACACACATTCCACACACATTCCACATTCCACACACCACATTCCACACACATTCCATACACCACATTCCACACACCACACACATTCCACACACAACACACCACATACACCACATTCCACACACATTCCACACACATTCCACACACATTCCACACACCACATTCCACACACAGTCCACACACCACATTCCACCCACATTCATGTCATCGGAGGGGCAAGATGGCCGCTAGTGCTATGCAGTGAGTGAGTCGCACTCATCACCTCCCCACCACCTTGACTTTTCTGATGGTGGAGCCGCCCCTGAACGGTGCTGAGTCCGGGTTTTACGAGTCCCAGAAACTCTGGGTCAGTAAGACAGACATTGGAGTACCTGAAAAGCGCCAAAAAGGAGTATTAACTTGAGTGTTCTCCCACCTACGGAGGAAGCTAGATTGAGTCGCCAGGTTGATTTTGAGAACCAGGTCTGTGATGCCTCCCCGTGCGTTGAGGGGGACCGAAGCAAAAGATGGCAAGGGGGGGCTACAGACACTGATGCCGATGCTCCGAGAGGATCAGCCTCTAAAGAGAAAAATAAAGCGGATATGGGGAATCCTTCCTCAAACGCTGCAAATGCTTTACAGAAGGGGGTCGTTGCCTATAAAAAATCGCTGGCAAAGAAGAACGACATCGCTGCTTCCCTGAAAGAGCCGGGGAATGTTCACAAGTTAAAATTAAAAGAAGGTGCTTTACGTCAAACCACAGTTGCAGAGAGCTTCGCAAATGTCAACGTACCTGTAGGCAGCAGTGTGAATAGCAGTGGATGTTTAATTGCGGAAGACGCTCGTAATGCTGCCATGGACGCCTCGAACGCTGCTGCTGGAGCCGGTGCCGGAGCAGTGGTTGCCAAGCAACCTGGGAGTGCTTCGGAAGCAAAGCTGGCTGAGACAATGCCTGCGTCGGGGGTGTCGGTTACAGCAAAGAAGCCGGAGCTAGCGTCTGAGTTGGATTTAGAGGCAACACGACCTGGGATAACTAAAATGGACCAAACGGACACGAAGTTTAAGGCGTCTGTGACAAGCGTGAGTAAAGACTTGATAGATAGCTTTGCAATCTCCACCGAGTTGCCTGTTGAAAACGGAGGCATAGCTATGCCCGTGTTAGAGCCAGAACTGCATTCTCAGAAGTCTTCTAAGGGAGGGGTAGGGGCAATAGGTGCTGTGCATTTAGAGGGGCTACCCTGTACATCAAACTGGGCGGAGATTATGGACTCAGAAAGCGGTCCCATTAAATTAGGAGAGGAGTCTTCTGCCTCTGCTGAAGTGGGTATGAGCAATGGCGCTGCCTCCCCAGAAAAATTCTATTCTGTCAACGGGGATTCCCAGTCTCAATCCTTGCCCTCAGAGGGAATTAGCACAGATGAATCTACAGGCATAGATACAGGCAGTAGCTCTCCGGCACAGAGAAATACGCAGAAGAAACGCCTATCTAAAAGAAAGCCCTCGACAACAGGCAGCACTACCGACCCTACTAAAAAATTAGCTTGGGATTACTCTACCACCACGCTATCTTTTATGGAGCAAGACAGTCCTGCTACAATGGCTGGTGATCAAGATTCAGCACAATCACCCCAACCCCCGGTCACGCTTGATTTGCTATTTAACACACTGAAACTAATGCAAGCCGAGGCTAGGGGGGAAAGTAGGAGAGCAAGACAGGAGTCAAGAAAAATCCAGAATAAACTAAGGAAAATAAGTAAAAGACAGGATGAGGTGGTGGAGAGAGTCACACAGGTGGAGGAAAGAACTGGTAAAGTAGATGATGAGCTGAGAGATCTGAGAAAGTACAAACAAGATCATCAAAAGGTGGCAGAAGATGTCAACTGGAAGTTGGAAGATTATGAAAATAGACAGCGCCGTAATAACATTAGACTGTTAGGTGTGGCAGAAGGACTTGAAGGGGAGGACCCTAGAATGTTTGTTGTGAGCCTCCTAAAAGGGGCCTTTCCTGAGTTAGCAACCTGGCAGTGGGAAACGGAGATTCAAAGGGCCCACTGTTTTCCGTTTGTAGTCAAAAGGGGCCAAGCGGGCGCCCAAGAGGGGCATCCAAGGGCACTGTTGATTTATGTCGGGAATTTCCTATTGAGACATCTCATATTGGATAAGGCTAAACCAGAGTCTAGACGCACATTCAACAATGTGACCTTTTTTGCAAGGCCGGATTTTTGCCACACAACTGTTGAGCGTAGATGGAGATTGAGGCAGTTGATTCCTCAAATTCAGGCCTTGGGTTCTGAGGCATTTTTATTGTACCCTGCTAAATTGAAAATAGTTACCAAAGGCCAGTTTAAAATGTTTTTCTCTGAAATTAAAACGAAGGCATATATGGTGGAAGTTCTGGGGTACAAGGAATAATAGTTAAGGGATTTCTCTTGGAGCCAAATTGGTGGTGGGGAGGGGTGACGACAGCTGCTTACCTAGCGTCCACACATAGGTCATGGGTGACCTATTTGCCTGTAGGGGAGGGTGGGGGCGGGGTAGTGCGGGGGGGGGTTCAGGGAGGGGGAGGGGGATGCAGGGGGGGAGAAAATGGCACACGTTGCACACACAGAGTTACTTACTGAAACAGGTACAGAAACAGGTACAGGACTTGCTCATTTGGTGGAAGGGGGAAGAAAGGAAAGAAGCTGTGAAATGGGATAGAGAGTTGGTACCCATTCTAGATGTTTTTTAATGGCTTGTAGAATTATGTCAATGAATGTCTGTGGCCTAAATGATCTCCAGAAAAGATTACGCGTATCAGCGTTTTGTAAATCAATGTATCCAGATTTGATCTGTCTGCAGGAGACCCACGTGGAGGGAGGAAAGGGATATTTATTAGAACAACTGGGTTTTAAAGTATTAGCATACACCAAACAAGGCTCAAAGACCCGGGGAGTAGCTATTGTAGGGAGAGGGGAATGTATAGTTTCTAGGAAAAAAGAAGATATATGGGGAAGATGGGTTATAATAGAGGTAGGCTTTAGAGGTGCTAGTTTTACATTGGTCTCTGTGTATGGCTCAACGGGTGATGATCCGGATATATTTTATTTTTTGGATCAAGAACTACCAACTTGGCCCGAACCCATTATATGCTGTGGGGATTTTAACATCAACCGCTCCTCTGGTGTTGAGTTGCAAGTCAGACATGGATATGGCGGGCGCAAGAAGAGGGTGCATAGGGCAATAGTAGATATGGCATTACACAACGCTATGTCCGATGTTTGGGCTAATCTTTATCCTCAGGCAGATGGTGATACTTTCTTCTCTGCCCCGCACAGAGTAACGGTAAGGCTTGATTACTTTCTAATCTCTAATTCCTTACTCTCAAGTTCGCAAGTTAGGAAACTACCCCGCTTGGTTTCAGATCACAACCCTTTAATTTTATCAGTTAATTTAAGTGGGATTGTAAGGAAGACATACAGGTGGACTTTTGAGAGGGCTCTGTTAAAAGATGAGGGCTATTATAAACATATGGATAGATGGATTAGAGAGTTTTGGAGCATCAATAAGGGGAGTACTAGCAGTGGTAATGCTTGGGATGCGTTCAAAGCAAAGATGAGGGGAGAAATGCTTAGTTTTACAACGTTTAGGCAGAAAGCGGACAGAGAAAGAGTAGAACAACAAATTAATTCTCTTTTAGCTGCAGAGGAGGAGTTGGGCAGGTCAATTTCGAATGGAAGCCCCTTGGATCAACAGCTGTTGGAGATTATGGTATTAAAGGCTGGAATAGCTGAAAATATTGCTAATAAAACAGCAGCAAACTACTTGGCAAAGAGAGAACAGGCGTGCGAGCTGAGCAAAAGAGTGGGGCATATTCTTGCTATTAGAACGAGACAGAAGATCGCTGCAGGAGATATTAAGAATTTGAAAGATGGACTAGGCAATTTGATCTCTAATCCTGCAGCTATAAGAGAAGAGTTTTGGAAATATTATTCATAGTTATATGATGTGGAAGTAGAGGAGTGTACAGATAAAGTTAAGGACTATTTAGGAAACATCCAATTTAATGAGCTAGAGGTAGTGGAAAGGGAAAAATTAGACTCGATTATAACACCTGAAGAATTGACATCAGCCCTATCAGATCTTCCTTCGTCAAAGGCTGCAGGCCCAGATCAGATCCCCGTAGAGTTCTACAAAACATTTTTCGCAGCTCTCAGGCTGGAGCTATTGGATATGCTTATTCAAGCTCAGAGCGAGGTTTCAATTCCAAACTCTTGGGGAGGCACTGAAATTATAGTTATTTTGAAAAAAGGCAAACCCTCCATAGCCCCTCGGTCGTATAGACCTATAGCTTTAATGAATGCAGATGTAAAGCTATATTCGAAAATCTTGGCAACAAGATTGGCGGCTGTTATAGAGAAGTTAGTTTCCCCAGTTCAACATGGGTTTATACCAGGGAAGGGCACTACGGAACATGTTAGAACAGTGATTACTGCATTCGATACTATGGAGGTCTCGGGCGGCCCTGTCGCAGCTTTATTTCTTGATGCCGAGAAGGCTTTCGACAGGGTCGCCTGGGGGTATCTATGGGAGTTACTGAGGCACTATGGTTTTGGTGAAGGCTATATTAAAGCAATTCAGGTTTTATATAAGGCACCAACGGCTAGAATTAAAATTAACCGAGAACTCACAGCCTCAGTACAGATAAAAAGAGGGACAAGGCAAGGATGTCCGAGTTCCCCACTCCTTTTCGCACTCTACATGGAGCCTTATCTACGCTACCTCAATTCTAATCCTAGAATTCCTCCCCTTTGCTTCAACGGTTTAGAAATTAATGTGTTGGCATACGCAGACGACGTTGCTATAGCTACTCCAGACCCATCTATGGCAATTGGAGAAATTGAACTAGAGGCCCAAAAATTTGGTATAATCTCTGGATATAGGCTAAATACCACCAAAACACAAATCATAAAGAATTCAATGGTATGCTGTGATGACACACGAGTGGTTCCAGCAGCAGTTTACCTAGGGGTTGAAATATCAGCTAATTTGGAGACAGTGGTAGATCGGAATTTGTCCCCCTTATTGAGGAAAGTAAGCCTAGATTTGTTTAGGATAAACAATCTTAGACTTTCATTGATGGGTCGCACTAACGTGATCAAAATGCTTATACTCCCTAAGTTTCTTTATTTTTTTAGAACAATACCCTTAATGTTTGAGTCCTCTTGGTTTAATAAGCTGGAGTTAATTTTGAATAAGTTTATTTGGACACATGGGAAGACTAGGCGGGCTTAAAAATGTATGACTTTACCAAGGGCTAGGGGGGGTTGGGGGGTTCCAGATTTTAGATTATACTACTGGGCTTCGGTTTTTCAATATATGCAGGGCCTGATTGGTGCAAGTGGAGTGGACTTGAATGTTAATGCCTTTTCGACCATGGTGTATTCTATTGTACTGGGTCCTGAAACATCAAATGCTTTCTTAAATTGCACCGATTCTTCATATTACAAACGTACTTGATTTAAGACTGTTCTAGCAGCGCATAACATTTGGGCAGCTGTGGCAAAGAAATGTGGGTTGGGTAGATTCAATAGATATACTAGACTTTATAGGAATAAAACCCTCCCACCTTTAATTTTTGTTGATGCTACTATGGCAGAATGGGCTAGAAGAGGAATGATAAAAATAGGAGATCTGTTGGGCCCAGATGAAAAGATATTGCAATTTTCTGATCTGATGACAAAGTTTAATATTGCTAGACAGAGCTTTTTTAAGTATTTGCAGATCAGGAGTTTTCTTAGTAGGAAAAAAGGGGGAGAGGCTGGTTTTACAAAAAACAATATCCTGGAAGCTATAGAACAAGGCGGGGGGTGTTCTATTCGTCCTTTTTATGCTATATTGGCAGAATTGAAGCTGGACGATATCGAAAAATATGAAAATAAATGGGCAGGGAAATTAGGAATACAGGGCCACTATTTTTTGGACTCGCTGGAATTAGGATGTTCCGTTCTCTGTTCTGCCCCGCTTCAATCTCAACATTACAAAACTCTATATCAACTTTACCATACACCGGATCGTATTACACAGTGGGGAGGTATTACAGGGACTACTTGTCCTCGCTGTAGTACTCCAACAGCTGATAGTATACATATTTTTGCATCATGTCCTCAATTAAGTACACTGCTGAAAGGTATTGAAGATTTTATGGGTCGTACACTTGGGTTGGATGTGTTGTTAACACCAACTGTAATTATGTTAGGGGTGAGAGGGTTTGATGGTGAATATCGTGAATTTCTGTTTGCAGCAATGGCGGTGTATAGATTGCTGATTGCCAGAGCCTGGCTGGATAAAATACCTCTAGTAACTCAACAATGGATTGCCTTGCTACTGGGGACGTTTAATTTAGAAAAAGGCATTTATGCTAGGAAAGGAAGAAGGGCAAGGAGGTTGGGAAGGCAAATATGGGAACCAGTTCATCGATGGAAAGAAAGGATAAATGAAAGTCATAATTGATTTAGCATTTTTTTTCTGTTATATTTTGTGAGATAAATGGATATAAAGTTCTGCATAATAATGCTGTATATAATTTCTGTTTTATGGCACTTGATTAACATATGTATTTGAATTTTGTATACTCTGTGTTATGCTATACGTGTGCCTATAAAAATTTCCTAAATAAAAATATTTTTTTTAAAAACATTCCACCCACATTCCACACACCACATTCCACACACCACATTCCACACACATTCCACACACCACATTCCACACACAACATTCCACACACATTCCACACACCACATTTCACACACATTCCAAACACATTCAACACACCACATTCCACACACATTCCACACACCACATTCCACACACATTCCACACATTCCACACCACATTCCACACACATTCCACACACATTCCACACACATTCCACACACATTCCACACACCACATTCCACACACATTCCACACACCACATTCCACACACCAAATTCCACACACATTCCACACACATTCCACACACACACCACATTCCACACACATTCCACACACACACACCACACACCACATTCCACACACCACATTCCACACACATTCCACACACAATACACACACATTCCACACACACCACATTCCACACACATTCCACACACCACATTCCACACACCACATTCCACACACATTCCACACACCACATTCCACACACATTCCACACACCAAATTCCACACACATTCCACCCACATTCCACATTCCACACACCACATTCCACACACTCCACACACCACATTCCACACACATTCCACACACCACATTCCACACACAACATTCCACACACATTCCACACACCTCATTCCACACACATTCCAAACACATTCAACACACCACATTCCACACACATTCCACACACCACATTCCACACACATTCCACACACATATCACACACATTCCACACACAACATTCCACACACATTCCACACACCACATTCCACACACACCACATTCCACACACATTCCACACACATTCCACACACACCACATTCCACACACACCACATTCCACACAAATTCCACACAACACATTCCGCACACCACATTCCACACAAAACATTCCACACACCACATTCCACACACATTCCATACACCACATTCCACACACATTCCACATTCCACACACATTCCACACACCACATTCCTCACACCACATTCCTCACACATTCCACACACACCACATTCCACACACATTCCACACACCACATTCCTCACACATTCCACACACATTCCACACATCACACACCACATTCCACACACCACATTCCACACACACCACATTCCACACACACACCACACACACCACATTCCACACACACCACATTCCACACACCACATTCCGCACACCACATTCCACCCACATTCCACACACCACATTCCACACACCACAAACCACATTCCACATTCCACACACATTCCACACACCACATTCCACCCACATTCCACACACAACATTCCACACACATTCCACACACCACATTCCACACACATCACATTCCACACACATTCCACACACACCACATTCCACACACATTCCACACACCACATTCCACACACATTCCACACACCACATTCCACACACATTCCACACACATTCCACACACACATTCCACAAACCACATTCCACACACCACATTCCACACACCACATTCCACACACATTCCACATTCCACACACATACCACACACATTCCACACACCATATTCCTCACACATTCCTCACACATTTCACACACCACACACCACATTCCACACCACATTCCACATTCCACACACCACACATTCCACACACCACATTCCACAAACATTCCACACACATTCCACACAGTGTGTGTGAGAGAGAGTGTGTGTGTGAGAGAGAGAGTGTGTGAGAGAGAGTGAGAGTGTGTGTGAGAGAGAGAGTGTGTGAGAGAGTGTGTGTGTGTGAGAGAGAGTGTGTGTGTGAGAGAGAGTGTGTGTGTGAGAGAGTGTGTGTCAGAGAGAGAGTGTGTGTGATAGAGAGAGTGTGTGTGTGAGAGAGAGAGTGTGTGTGTGAGTGTGTGTGTCTTAGAGAGTGTGTGTGTGTGTGAGAGAGAGTGTGTGTGTGAGAGTGAGTGTGTGTGAGAGAGTGGGTTTGTGTTACTATCCTTGTGGGGACTTGGGTGTGATAACACACTCACGCTGTGGGGACTTGATTGCACTGTGGGGATCTGAACCCAGGTCCCCACAAGGTAATGTCCTTTAAATGATATAAAATGGCTTCAGGAACATCTGTGTCAATTTTTACAACTTTTAAAAAAATAGTCTTGTGGGGACCTGTGTTTCATAAGGTGTGTTTAAATTTTTGCTCGCTCTGCCCCCATAGACAGGAGGCGGTACTGCAGTCTTAAACACACTTTGCATTTAAACACACTTTGTTCACCAGGAATACAAGTTAGCAGCAGAAAGCACAGATATTTCAAAGGAAAAGCTGCAAAACTCGGGGTTAAAAAATATTTTTCATGCAAAGTAACATTTTCCCCATTTAATAAAGTAAAACTTTATTTCCATGAAAATTTTGAATTCAGACTATTTGAGTTTAAAAATTGTTAAACATTGTTACAATCAATTTGGATACGATTTGAATCCCAGATTACATTGTGGTGTGTGGAATGTGGTGTGTGGAATGTGGTGTGTGGAACCACTCCACATTCCACACACACACTCCACATTCCACACACTCCATATTCCACACACATTCCACACACATTCCACACACATTCCACACACCACATTCCACACACATTCCACACCACATTCCACACACCACATTCCACACACATTCCACACACATTCCACAAACATTCTACACACATTCCACACACCACATTCCACACACATTCCACACACATTCCACACACCACATTCCACACACATTCCACATTCCACACACATTCCACACGCCACATTCCTCAAACATTCCACACACATTCCACACACCACACATCACACACACACCACATTCCACACACCACATTCCATTCACATTCAACACACCACATTCCACACACCACATTCCACACACATTCAACACACATTCCACACACCACATTCCATACACATTCCACAAACACCACACACACCACATTCCACACACCACATTCAACACACACCACATTTCACACATTCCACACACCACATTCCACACACAACATTCCACACACCACATTCCACACACATTCCACACACATTCCACACACCACATTCCACACCACATTCCACACCACATTCCACACACATTCCACACCACATTCCACACCACATTCCACACCACATTCCACACACATTCCACACAACACATTCCACACACCACATTCCACACACACTCCACATTCCACACACCACATTCCACACACCACATTCCACACACCACATTCCTCACACATTCCACACACATTCCACGCACATTCCACACACATTCCACACATTCCACACACATTCCACATTCCACACACCACATTCCACACACATACCATACACCACATTCCACATACATTCCACACACCACACACATTCCACACACAACACACCACATTCACCACATTCCACACACATTCCAGACACATTCCACACACCACATTCCACACAAATTCCACACACCACATTCCACCCACATTCCACACACCACATTCCACACACATTCCACACACCACATTCCACACACATACCACACACATTCCACACACCACATTCCACACACAACATTCCACACACATTCAACACACCACATTCCACACACATTCCACACACCATATTCCTCACACATTCCTCACACATTTCACACACCACACACCACATTCCACACCACATTCCACATTCCACACACCACACATTCCACACACCACATTCCACAAACATTCCACACACATTCCACACAGTGTGTGTGAGAGAGAGTGTGTGTGTGAGAGAGAGAGTGTGTGAGAGAGAGTGAGAGTGTGTGTGAGAGAGAGAGTGTGTGAGAGAGTGTGTGTGTGTGAGAGAGAGTGTGTGTGTGAGAGAGAGTGTGTGTGTGAGAGAGTGTGTGTCAGAGAGAGAGTGTGTGTGATAGAGAGAGTGTGTGTGTGAGAGAGAGAGTGTGTGTGTGAGTGTGTGTGTCTTAGAGAGTGTGTGTGTGTGTGAGAGAGAGTGTGTGTGTGAGAGTGAGTGTGTGTGAGAGAGTGGGTTTGTGTTACTATCCTTGTGGGGACTTGGGTGTGATAACACACTCACGCTGTGGGGACTTGATTGCACTGTGGGGATCTGAACCCAGGTCCCCACAAGGTAATGTCCTTTAAATGATATAAAATGGCTTCAGGAACATCTGTGTCAATTTTTACAACTTTTAAAAAAATAGTCTTGTGGGGACCTGTGTTTCATAAGGTGTGTTTAAATTTTTGCTCGCTCTGCCCCCATAGACAGGAGGCGGTACTGCAGTCTTAAACACACTTTGCATTTAAACACACTTTGTTCACCAGGAATACAAGTTAGCAGCAGAAAGCACAGATATTTCAAAGGAAAAGCTGCAAAACTCGGGGTTAAAAAATATTTTTCATGCAAAGTAACATTTTCCCCATTTAATAAAGTAAAACTTTATTTCCATGAAAATTTTGAATTCAGACTATTTGAGTTTAAAAATTGTTAAACATTGTTACAATCAATTTGGATACGATTTGAATCCCAGATTACATTGTGGTGTGTGGAATGTGGTGTGTGGAATGTGGTGTGTGGAACCACTCCACATTCCACACACACACTCCACATTCCACACACTCCATATTCCACACACATTCCACACACATTCCACACACATTCCACACACCACATTCCACACACATTCCACACCACATTCCACACACCACATTCCACACACATTCCACACACATTCCACAAACATTCTACACACATTCCACACACCACATTCCACACACATTCCACACACATTCCACACACCACATTCCACACACATTCCACATTCCACACACATTCCACACGCCACATTCCTCAAACATTCCACACACATTCCACACACCACACATCACACACACACCACATTCCACACACCACATTCCATTCACATTCAACACACCACATTCCACACACCACATTCCACACACATTCAACACACATTCCACACACCACATTCCATACACATTCCACAAACACCACACACACCACATTCCACACACCACATTCAACACACACCACATTTCACACATTCCACACACCACATTCCACACACAACATTCCACACACCACATTCCACACACATTCCACACACATTCCACACACCACATTCCACACCACATTCCACACCACATTCCACACACATTCCACACCACATTCCACACCACATTCCACACCACATTCCACACACATTCCACACAACACATTCCACACACCACATTCCACACACACTCCACATTCCACACACCACATTCCACACACCACATTCCACACACCACATTCCTCACACATTCCACACACATTCCACGCACATTCCACACACATTCCACACATTCCACACACATTCCACATTCCACACACCACATTCCACACACATACCATACACCACATTCCACATACATTCCACACACCACACACATTCCACACACAACACACCACATTCACCACATTCCACACACATTCCAGACACATTCCACACACCACATTCCACACAAATTCCACACACCACATTCCACCCACATTCCACACACCACATTCCACACACATTCCACACACCACATTCCACACACATACCACACACATTCCACACACCACATTCCACACACAACATTCCACACACATTCAACACACCACATTCCACACACATTCCACACCACATTCCACACTCATTCCACACACATTCCACACACCACATTCCACACACATTCCACACACCACATTCCACACACCAAATTCCACACACACCACCTTCCACACACATTCAACACACACACACCACATTCCACACACCACATTCCAAACACCACATTCCACACACACCACATTCCACACACCACATTCCACACACATTCCACACACCACCTTCCACACACATTCCACACACCACATTCCACACACCACATTCCACACACACCACATTCCACACACATTCCACACACATTCCACACACACCACATTCCACACACATTCCACACACCACATTCCACACACCACATTCCACACACCACATTCCACACACATTCCACACACCACATTCCACACACCACATTCCACCCACATTCCACACACCACATTCCACACACATTCCACACACCACATTCCACACACATTCCACACACCACATTCCACACACATTCAACACACCACATTCCACACACATTCCACACACCACATTCCACACACATTCCACACACATTCCACACCACACTCCACACACATTCCACACACATTCCACACACAACATTCCACACACATTCCACACACCACATTCCACACACCACATTCCACACACATTCCACACACATTCCACACCACATTCCAGACACATTCCACACCACATTCCACAACATTCCACACACAACATTCCACACACATTCCACACACCACATTCCACACACATTCCACACACACACACACACACCACACACCACATTCCACACACCACATTCCACACACATTCCACACACCACATTCCACACACATTCCACACAAATTCCACGCACATTCCACACACATTCCACACACATTCCACACACATTCCACACACATTCCACATTCCACACACCACATTCCACACACATTCCATACACCACATTCCACACACCACACACATTCCACACACAACACACCACATACACCACATTCCACACACATTCCACACACATTCCACACACATTCCACACACCACATTCCACACACAGTCCACACACCACATTCCACCCACATTCATGTCATCGGAGGGGCAAGATGGCCGCTAGTGCTATGCAGTGAGTGAGTCGCACTCATCACCTCCCCACCACCTTGACTTTTCTGATGGTGGAGCCGCCCCTGAACGGTGCTGAGTCCGGGTTTTACGAGTCCCAGAAACTCTGGGTCAGTAAGACAGACATTGGAGTACCTGAAAAGCGCCAAAAAGGAGTATTAACTTGAGTGTTCTCCCACCTACGGAGGAAGCTAGATTGAGTCGCCAGGTTGATTTTGAGAACCAGGTCTGTGATGCCTCCCCGTGCGTTGAGGGGGACCGAAGCAAAAGATGGCAAGGGGGGGCTACAGACACTGATGCCGATGCTCCGAGAGGATCAGCCTCTAAAGAGAAAAATAAAGCGGATATGGGGAATCCTTCCTCAAACGCTGCAAATGCTTTACAGAAGGGGGTCGTTGCCTATAAAAAATCGCTGGCAAAGAAGAACGACATCGCTGCTTCCCTGAAAGAGCCGGGGAATGTTCACAAGTTAAAATTAAAAGAAGGTGCTTTACGTCAAACCACAGTTGCAGAGAGCTTCGCAAATGTCAACGTACCTGTAGGCAGCAGTGTGAATAGCAGTGGATGTTTAATTGCGGAAGACGCTCGTAATGCTGCCATGGACGCCTCGAACGCTGCTGCTGGAGCCGGTGCCGGAGCAGTGGTTGCCAAGCAACCTGGGAGTGCTTCGGAAGCAAAGCTGGCTGAGACAATGCCTGCGTCGGGGGTGTCGGTTACAGCAAAGAAGCCGGAGCTAGCGTCTGAGTTGGATTTAGAGGCAACACGGCCTGGGATAACTAAAATGGACCAAACGGACACGAAGTTTAAGGCGTCTGTGACAAGCGTGAGTAAAGACTTGATAGATAGCTTTGCAATCTCCACCGAGTTGCCTGTTGAAAACGGAGGCATAGCTATGCCCGTGTTAGAGCCAGAACTGCATTCTCAGAAGTCTTCTAAGGGAGGGGTAGGGGCAATAGGTGCTGTGCATTTAGAGGGGCTACCCTGTACATCAAACTGGGCGGAGATTATGGACTCAGAAAGCGGTCCCATTAAATTAGGAGAGGAGTCTTCTGCCTCTGCTGAAGTGGGTATGAGCAATGGCGCTGCCTCCCCAGAAAAATTCTATTCTGTCAACGGGGATTCCCAGTCTCAATCCTTGCCCTCAGAGGGAATTAGCACAGATGAATCTACAGGCATAGATACAGGCAGTAGCTCTCCGGCACAGAGAAATACGCAGAAGAAACGCCTATCTAAAAGAAAGCCCTCGACAACAGGCAGCACTACCGACCCTACTAAAAAATTAGCTTGGGATTACTCTACCACCACGCTATCTTTTATGGAGCAAGACAGTCCTGCTACAATGGCTGGTGTGGTGATCAAGATTCAGCACAATCACCCCAACCCCCGGTCACGCTTGATTTGCTATTTAACACACTGAAACTAATGCAAGCCGAGGCTAGGGGGGAAAGTAGGAGAGCAAGACAGGAGTCAAGAAAAATCCAGAATAAACTAAGGAAAATAAGTAAAAGACAGGATGAGGTGGTGGAGAGAGTCACACAGGTGGAGGAAAGAACTGGTAAAGTAGATGATGAGCTGAGAGATCTGAGAAAGTACAAACAAGATCATCAAAAGGTGGCAGAAGATGTCAACTGGAAGTTGGAAGATTATGAAAATAGACAGCGCCGTAATAACATTAGACTGTTAGGTGTGGCAGAAGGACTTGAAGGGGAGGACCCTAGAATGTTTGTTGTGAGCCTCCTAAAAGGGGCCTTTCCTGAGTTAGCAACCTGGCAGTGGGAAACGGAGATTCAAAGGGCCCACTGTTTTCCGTTTGTAGTCAAAAGGGGCCAAGCGGGCGCCCAAGAGGGGCATCCAAGGGCACTGTTGATTTATGTCGGGAATTTCCTATTGAGACATCTCATATTGGATAAGGCTAAACCAGAGTCTAGACGCACATTCAACAATGTGACCTTTTTTGCAAGGCCGGATTTTTGCCACACAACTGTTGAGCGTAGATGGAGATTGAGGCAGTTGATTCCTCAAATTCAGGCCTTGGGTTCTGAGGCATTTTTATTGTACCCTGCTAAATTGAAAATAGTTACCAAAGGCCAGTTTAAAATGTTTTTCTCTGAAATTAAAACGAAGGCATATATGGTGGAAGTTCTGGGGTACAAGGAATAATAGTTAAGGGATTTCTCTTGGAGCCAAATTGGTGGTGGGGAGGGGTGACGACAGCTGCTTACCTAGCGTCCACACATAGGTCATGGGTGACCTATTTGCCTGTAGGGGAGGGTGGGGGCGGGGTAGTGCGGGGGGGGGGGTTCAGGGAGGGGGAGGGGGATGCAGGGGGGGAGAAAATGGCACACGTTGCACACACAGAGTTACTTACTGAAACAGGTACAGAAACAGGTACAGGACTTGCTCATTTGGTGGAAGGGGGAAGAAAGGAAAGAAGCTGTGAAATGGGATAGAGAGTTGGTACCCATTCTAGATGTTTTTTAATGGCTTGTAGAATTATGTCAATGAATGTCTGTGGCCTAAATGATCTCCAGAAAAGATTACGCGTATCAGCGTTTTGTAAATCAATGTATCCAGATTTGATCTGTCTGCAGGAGACCCACGTGGAGGGAGGAAAGGGATATTTATTAGAACAACTGGGTTTTAAAGTATTAGCATACACCAAACAAGGCTCAAAGACCCGGGGAGTAGCTATTGTAGGGAGAGGGGAATGTATAGTTTCTAGGAAAAAAGAAGATATATGGGGAAGATGGGTTATAATAGAGGTAGGCTTTAGAGGTGCTAGTTTTACATTGGTCTCTGCTTATGGCTCAACGGGTGATGATCCGGATATATTTTATTTTTTGGATCAAGAACTACCAACTTGGCCCGAACCCATTATATGCTGTGGGGATTTTAACATCAACCGCTCCTCTGGTGTTGAGTTGCAAGTCAGACATGGATATGGCGGGCGCAAGAAGAGGGTGCATAGGGCAATAGTAGATATGGCATTACACAACGCTATGTCCGATGTTTGGGCTAATCTTTATCCTCAGGCAGATGGTGATACTTTCTTCTCTGCCCCGCACAGAGTAACGGTAAGGCTTGATTACTTTCTAATCTCTAATTCCTTACTCTCAAGTTCGCAAGTTAGGAAACTACCCCGCTTGGTTTCAGATCACAACCCTTTAATTTTATCAGTTAATTTAAGTGGGATTGTAAGGAAGACATACAGGTGGACTTTTGAGAGGGCTCTGTTAAAAGATGAGGGCTATTATAAACATATGGATAGATGGATTAGAGAGTTTTGGAGCATCAATAAGGGGAGTACTAGCAGTGGTAATGCTTGGGATGCGTTCAAAGCAAAGATGAGGGGAGAAACGCTTAGTTTTACAACGTTTAGGCAGAAAGCGGACAGAGAAAGAGTAGAACAACAAATTAATTCTCTTTTAGCTGCAGAGGAGGAGTTGGGCAGGTCAATTTCGAATGGAAGCCCCTTGGATCAACAGCTGTTGGAGATTATGGTATTAAAGGCTGGAATAGCTGAAAATATTGCTAATAAAACAGCAGCAAACTACTTGGCAAAGAGAGAACAGGCGTGCGAGCTGAGCGAAAGAGTGGGGCATATTCTTGCTGTTAGAACGAGACAGAAGATCGCTGCAGGAGATATTAAGAATTTGAAAGATGGACTAGGCAATTTGATCTCTAATCCTGCAGCTATAAGAGAAGAGTTTTGGAAATATTATTCAGAGTTATATGATGTGGAAGTAGAGGAGTGTACAGATAAAGTTAAGGACTATTTAGGAAACATCCAATTTAATGAGCTAGAGGTAGTGGAAAGGGAAAAATTAGACTCGATTATAACACCTGAAGAATTGACATCAGCCCTATCAGATCTTCCTTCGTCAAAGGCTGCAGGCCCAGATCAGATCCCCGTAGAGTTCTACAAAACATTTTTCGCAGCTCTCAGGCTGGAGCTATTGGATATGCTTATTCAAGCTCAGAGCGAGGTTTCAATTCCAAACTCTTGGGGAGGCACTGAAATTATAGTTATTTTGAAAAAAGGCAAACCCTCCATAGCCCCTGGGTCGTATAGACCTATAGCTTTAATGAATGCAGATGTAAAGCTATATTCGAAAATCTTGGCAACAAGATTGGCGGCTGTTATAGAGAAGTTAGTTTCCCCAGTTCAACATGGGTTTATACCAGGGAAGGGCACTACGGAACATGTTAGAACAGTGATTACTGCATTCGATGCTATGGAGGTCTCAGGCGGCCCTGTCGCAGCTTTATTTCTTGATGCCGAGAAGGCTTTCGACAGGGTCGCCTGGCGGTATCTATGGGAGTTACTGAGGCACTATGGTTTTGGTGAAGGCTATATTAAAGCAATTCAGGTTTTATATAAGGCACCAACGGCTAGAATTAAAATTAACCGAGAACTCACAGCCTCAGTACAGATAAAAAGAGGGACAAGGCAAGGATGTCCGAGTTCCCCACTCCTTTTCGCACTCTACATGGAGCCTTATCTATGCTACCTCAATTCTAATCCTAGAATTCCTCCCCTTTGCTCCAACGGTTTAGAAATTAATGTGTTGGCATACGCAGACGACGTTGCTATAGTTACTCCAGACCCATCTATGGCAATTGGAGAAATTGAACTAGAGGCCCAAAACTTTGGTATAATCTCTGGATATAGGCTAAATACCACCAAAACACAAATCATAAAGAATTCAATGGTATGCTGTGATGACACACGAGTGGTTCCAGCAGCAGTTTACCTAGGGGTTGAAATATCAGCTAATTTGGAGACAGTGGTAGATCGGAATTTGTCCCCCTTATTGAGGAAAGTAAGCCTAGATTTGGTTAGGATAAACAATCTTAGACTTTCATTGATGGGTCGCACTAACGTGATCAAAATGCTTATACTCCCTAAGTTTCTTTATTTTTTTAGAACAATACCCTTAATGTTTGAGTCCTCTTGGTTTAATAAGCTGGAGTTAATTTTGAATAAGTTTATTTGGACACATGGGAAGACTAGGCGGGGGTTAAAAATTTATGACTTTACCAAGGGCTAGGGGGGCTTGGGGGGTTCCAGATTTTAGATTATACTACTGGGCTTCGGTTCTTCAATATATGCAGGGCCTGATTGGTGCAAGTGGAGTGGACTTGAATGTTAATGCCTTTTCGACCATGGTGTATTCTATTGTACTGGGTCCTGAAACAGCAAATGCTTTCTTAAATTGCACCGATTCTTCATATTACAAACGTACTTGATTTAAGACTGTTCTAGCAGCGCATAACATTTGGGCAGCTGTGGCAAAGAAATGTGGGTTGGGTAGATTCAATAGATATACTAGACTTTATAGGAATAAAACCCTCCCACCTTTAATTTTTGGTGATGCTACTATGGCAGAATGGGCTAGAAGAGGAATTATAAAAATAGGAGATCTGTTGGGCCCAGATAAAAAGATATTGCAATTTTCTGATCTGATGACAAAGTTTAATATTGCTAGACAGAGCTTTTTTAACCGCATGCGTGCGGCATGATTTCCGCCCGTACGCTGGGCTTTAGGGATTCGCACTTTACGTGACGAGCTGGGCTCGTCATGAGCGTGCGAGGAGGCTACCTCATGACGAGCCCAGCTCGTCATGAGCGTCGAAGGGGTTAAGTATTTGCAGATCAGGAGTTTTCTTAGTAGGAAAAAAGGGGGAGAGGCTGGTTTTACAAAAAACAATATCCTGGAAGCTATAGAACAAGGCGGGGGGTGTTCTATTCGTCATTTTTATGCTATATTGGCAGAATTGAAGCTGGACGATATCGAAAAATATGAAAATAAATGGGCAGGGAAATTAGGAATACAGGGCCACTAATTTTTTGGACTCGCTGGAATTAGAATGTTCCGTTCTCTGTTCTGCCCCGCTTCAATCTCAACATTACAAAACTCTATATCAACTTTACCATACACCGGATCGTATTACACAGTGGGGAGGTATTACAGGGACTACTTGTCCTCGCTGTAGTACTCCAGCAGCTGATAGTATACATATTTTTGCATCATGTCCTCAATTAAGTACACTGCTGAAAGGTATTGAAGATTTTATGGGTCGTACACTTGGGTTGGATGTGTTGTTAAGACCAACTGTAATTATGTTAGGGGTGAGAGGGTTTGATGGTGAATATCGTGAATTTCTGTTTGCAGCAATGGCGGTGTATAGATTGCTGATTGCCAGAGCCTGGCTGGATAAAATACCTCCAGTAACTCAACAATGGATTGCCTTGCTACTGGGGACGTTTAATTTAGAAAAAGGCATTTATGCTAGGAAAGGAAGAAGGGCAAAGAGGTTGGGAAGGCAAATATGGGAACCAGTTCATCGATGGAAAGAAAGGATAAATGAAAGTCATACTTTATTTAGCATTTTTTTTAATGTTATATTTTGTGAGATAAATGGATATAAAGTTCTGCATAATAATGCTGTATATAATTTCTGTTTTATGGCACTTGATTAACATATGTATTTGAATTGTGTATACTCTGTGTTATGCTATACGTGTGCCTATAAAAATTTCCTTAATACAAATATATTTTTTAAAACATTCCACCCACATTCCACAAGCCACATTCCACACACCACATTCCACACACATTCCACACACATTCCACACACCACATTCCACACACAACATTCCACACACATTCCACGCACCACATTCCACACACATTCCACACACCACATTCCACACACCACATTTCACACACATTCCACACACCACATTCCACACACATTCCACACACCACATTCCACACACCAAATTCCACACACATTCCACACACATTCCACACACACACCACATTCCACACACATTCCACACACACACACCACACACCACATTCCACACACCACATTCCACACACACCACATTCCACACACCACATTCCACACACATTCCACACACATTGCACACACACCACATTCCACACACATTCCACACACCACATTCCACACACCACATTCCACACACCACATTCCACACACATTCCACACACCACATTCCACACACATTCCACACACATTCCACACCACATTCCACACACATTCCACACACAACATTCCACACACATTCCACACACCACATTCCACACATCATATTCCACACACATTCCAAACACATACCACATTCCACACACATTCCACACACACACCACACACCACATTCCACACACATTCCACATTCCACACACCACATTCCACACACATTCCTCACACCACATTCCACACACCACATTCCACACACATTCCACACACATTCCATGCACATTTCACACACATTCCACACACATTCCACACACATTCCACACACATTCCACATTCCACACACCACATTCCACACACATTCCATACACCACATTCCACATACATTCCACACACCACACACATTCCACACACAACACACCACACACACCACATTCCACACACATTCCACACACATTCCACACACATTCCACACACATTCCACAAACCACATTCCACCCACATTCCACACACCACATTCCACACACATTCCACACACATTCCACACACCACATTCCACACACAACATTCCACACACCACATTCCACACACATTCCAAACACATTCAACACACCACATTCCACACACATTCCACACACCACATTCCACACACATTCCACACACCACACACATTCCACACCACATTCCACACACATTCCACACACATTCCACACCACATTCCACACACATTCCACACACATTCCACACCACATTCCACACACATTCCACACACAACATTCCACACACATTCCACACACCACATTCCACACACCACATTCCACACACATTCCACACACATTCCACACACACACCACATTCCACACACATTCCACACATACACACACCACACACCACATTCCACACACCACATTCCACACACCACATTCCACACACATTCCACACACCACATTCCACACACATTCCACACACATTCCATGCACATTCCACACACATTCCACACACATTCCACACACATTCCACATTCCACACACCACATTCCACACACATTCCATACACCACATTCCACATACATTCCACACACCACACATTCCACACACAACACACCACACACACCACATTCCACACACATTCCACACACATTCCACACACCACATTCCACACACATTCCACACACCACATTCCACCCACATTCCACACACCACATTCCACCACCACATTCCACACACATTCCAAACACATTCAACACACCACATTCCACACACATTCCACACACCACATTCCACACACATTCCACACACCACATTCCACACACAACATTCCACACACATTCCACACACCACATTCCACACACATTCCAAAAGCATTCAACACACCACATTCCACACACATTCCACACACCATATTCCACGCACATTCCACACACATTCCACACCACATTCAACACACATTCCACACATTCCACAAACCACATTCCACACACCACATCCCACACACCCAATTCCACACACATTCCACACACACACCACATTCCACACACATTCCACACACACACACCACACACCACATTCCACACACCACATTCCACACACACCACATTCCACACACCACATTCCACACACATTCCACACACATTCCACACACATTCCACACACATTCCACACACACCACATTCCACACACATTCCACACACCACATTCCACACACCACATTCCACACACCATATTCCACACACATTCCACACACCACATTCCACACACATTCCACACACCACATTCCACACACATTCCACACACCACATTCCACCCATATTCCACATTCCACACACCACATTCCACACACATTCCACACACCACATTCCACACACATTCCACACACCACATTCCACACACAACATTCCACACACATTCCACACACCACATTCCACACACAGTCCAAACACATTCAACACACCACATTCCACACACATTCCACACATGACATTCCACACACATTCCACACACCACATTCCACACACATTCCACACACCACATTCCACACACACCACATTCCACACACATTCGACACAACACATTCCACACACCACATTCGACACACCACATTCCACACACCACATTCCACACACATTCCATACACCACATTCCACATCCCACACACATTCCACACACCACATTCCACACACATTCCACTAACACACCACATTCCACACACCACATTCAACACACACCACATTTTACACATTCCACACACCACATTCCACGCCCAACATTCCACACACATTCCACACACCACATTCCACACACATTCCACACACATTCCACACACCACATTCCACACCACATTCCACACACATTCCACACCACATTCCACACCACATTCCACACCACATTCCACACACATTCCACACACCACATTCCACACACACTCCACATTCCACACACCACATTCCACACACCACATTCCACACACATTCCACACACCACATTCCACACACAACATTCCACACACCACATTCCACACACATTCCAAACACATTCAACACACCACATTCCACACACATTCCACACACCACATTCCACACACATTCCACACACCACACACATTCCACACCACATTCCACACACATTCCACACACATTCCACACCACATTCCACACACATTCCACACACATTCCACACCACATTCCACACACATTCCACACACAACATTCCACACACATTCCACACACCACATTCCACACACCACATTCCACACACATTCCACACACATTCCACACACACACCACATTCCACACACATTCCACACATACACACACCACACACCACATTCCACACACCACATTCCACACACCACATTCCACACACATTCCACACACCACATTCCACACACATTCCACACACATTCCATGCACATTCCACACACATTCCACACACATTCCACACACATTCCACATTCCACACACCACATTCCACACACATTCCATACACCACATTCCACATACATTCCACACACCACACATTCCACACACAACACACCACACACACCACATTCCACACACATTCCACACACATTCCACACACCACATTCCACACACATTCCACACACCACATTCCACCCACATTCCACACACCACATTCCACCACCACATTCCACACACATTCCAAACACATTCAACACACCACATTCCACACACATTCCACACACCACATTCCACACACATTCCACACACCACATTCCACACACAACATTCCACACACATTCCACACACCACATTCCACACACATTCCAAAAGCATTCAACACACCACATTCCACACACATTCCACACACCATATTCCACGCACATTCCACACACATTCCACACCACATTCAACACACATTCCACACATTCCACAAACCACATTCCACACACCACATCCCACACACCCAATTCCACACACATTCCACACACACACCACATTCCACACACATTCCACACACACACACCACACACCACATTCCACACACCACATTCCACACACACCACATTCCACACACCACATTCCACACACATTCCACACACATTCCACACACATTCCACACACATTCCACACACACCACATTCCACACACATTCCACACACCACATTCCACACACCACATTCCACACACCATATTCCACACACATTCCACACACCACATTCCACACACATTCCACACACCACATTCCACACACATTCCACACACCACATTCCACCCATATTCCACATTCCACACACCACATTCCACACACATTCCACACACCACATTCCACACACATTCCACACACCACATTCCACACACAACATTCCACACACATTCCACACACCACATTCCACACACAGTCCAAACACATTCAACACACCACATTCCACACACATTCCACACATGACATTCCACACACATTCCACACACCACATTCCACACACATTCCACACACCACATTCCACACACACCACATTCCACACACATTCGACACAACACATTCCACACACCACATTCGACACACCACATTCCACACACCACATTCCACACACATTCCATACACCACATTCCACATCCCACACACATTCCACACACCACATTCCACACACATTCCACTAACACACCACATTCCACACACCACATTCAACACACACCACATTTTACACATTCCACACACCACATTCCACGCCCAACATTCCACACACATTCCACACACCACATTCCACACACATTCCACACACATTCCACACACCACATTCCACACCACATTCCACACACATTCCACACCACATTCCACACCACATTCCACACCACATTCCACACACATTCCACACACCACATTCCACACACACTCCACATTCCACACACCACATTCCACACACCACATTCCACACACATTCCACACACCACATTCCACACACATTCCACACACCACATTCCACACACATTCCACACACATTCCACACACCACATTCCACACACAAAATTCCACACACATTCCACACACCACATTCCACACACATTCCAAAAACATTCAACACACCACATTCCACACACATTCCACACACCATATTCCACACACATTCCACACACATTCCACACCACATTCAACACACATTCCACATGTTGGACAGGCCACATGAAGGGCTCGCTCCCTCCCCGCAGGACAGGGCCCGGGCCGCCGTCAGCACCATTGCCCGGCCCAGCCGCCATCTTGGACACGGCACCACGCGGCCGCGCGGCCTCAGCCCGACCCCAACCCTGGGCCTGGCCAGGCCCCGACATCCCGGCACCACCCTCCACCCAGGAGGTGAACGGACCACTTGGCAGGTCAATGGGAGTAAGAAGTGTTGATGGCTCTCCCCCGCCAGGTGCCGAGCACCCCCAGCCTCCTCGGGCGCTGGCTCCACCCCCCTGCTGGGTGTCTGGACTCCCTCATCCCAGACCTCCCGACCTCCAAGAGCGAGGGTCCGGACATCAAAGGGCGCCAGACCTATAACTGAGGCCGCCCCAGGACAGGAAGGCAGTTGTATCCTGGAGTCGAGAGACACCGCGACGAACTCATCCTTGACGGACTGCTGGCGCTGCCACAGCCCTGCCTTGTGAACTATTGTCCTGCCTGCTGGCGCTGCCGCGGCCCTCTGCAACCTTCATCCTCGTGGGACCGGCTGGCGCTGCCGCGGCCCTCTGCAACCTCCATCCTCGTTGGGACCTGCTGGCGCTGCCGCGGCCCGTAGTAACTTCCATCCTCGTGGGACCTGCTGGCGCTGCCGCGGCCCGTTGTAACCTTCATCCTCGTTGGGACCTGCTGGCGCTGCCGCGGCCCGTTCCCACCTACGACCTCCTCGGGACCTGCCGGCGCTGCCGCGGTCTGACCCATCCGAACACCGAGCTCGAGGATTGTGAGCTATCACCGTTACACCTCCGTACCCGTGGGTACCAAGACTGTCCCGCTACCCCCTTCCCTTACTAGAGACTAGAATTGAGAGGATCATCGTGTCCTGATCGCCTTGTATCGTACCACTCTACTACCAGAAGTGCCCATAAAAGGTGTTACCCTGATCTTTGTGTGGTGTCCATCTGTGGGGGGGAAGTTACCTGTCTGTGCGATCACTGTGCTCGGCCGACCCTCCAGGTCCCCGTCTAACATTGGTGGCTAGCGGCGCGATCCGAACCAACGCGTACCGTACAGACAGTAACTCACCCTACGACTAAAACCACAATGACGACCAAAGAGAGCGGATCGGCGGAGAAGTTTCAGATGGAAAAGCTGGAAGAATACAACCACCGAGACTCAAACAATTTTGCATGGACTTAGGCATTGCTACCACCGGGCTAAGCACAAAAGAAGACTTCAAAAACGCCCTAGAGGCATTGACAGAGACAAATACCGCAACCCCCCGGGACCCCGCAGCCCCGGAAGTCAACACCACCCGGACGGAAGAACGGAGAACAGGCCCTTCCCGTGAAGAGATCCAAGAGCGGGAAAAAAATAGACTACACGAGTTAGACTTGGCACGACTCAGATTAGACGGAGAATTGAAACTGGCGGAACAAAAGATAAACTTAGAACACTTACGGCTCAGAGAAGAGCGAGAGGAAAAACAGAGACAGAGAGACCTCGAAGAAAAAAGACTGGCATACGAGCGCGAGTGCAAACTAGCGGAGATAGAAATACGCAAACTGAACAAAAACCTAGGGGTGCCTGAGCAACCGCACTCCCCGGGCCCTACCGAGCAGAAGGTCCACATCCCCAAGGATGTGGTCCGAGAATATCACCGGAACGACGACATACAGCAGTGGTTCAAGGCCTATGAGATTGCCATGACCGCCCACCGGGTCGCTCGAAGTGACTGGGGAGCCGGTCTATGGGGGAGATTCGTCAACGAGGGTCGTGATGCCCTGCTGCAGCTTCCGGACCATCAAATGACGTCCTATGACCACATGAAGGCCGCCCTCCTCAGTCGATATGGGCTTACACCCGAAATGTATCGCCAGAGGTTCCGCAACTGCACCCGGATCCCAGGTACGACGTGGTTGGAATACGTGAACTATTTCAGCCGAGCCTTCGAGGGGTGGATCAAGGGTAACAACGTAACCACTTACGAACAACTCTTCAATCTCATTGTGTGGGAGCACCTCTCCAACAACTGCTTCGTCGAGCTCAGGCAGCACCTCCTCGACAGTAAATTGACTGAACCCCGGCAGCTCGCCACCGAGGCTGACCGGTGGGAGAGCACCCGAGTGGCCCGGAGTGGGCCGAATGAGCAGAACAGAACCAACCAAGGTCATCATCGTCCCCGAGGAGGAGGAGGAGGCCCGGGCCGGGGCCGAGACGCCGTCCCGGCCGCGCCCACTAACGCCACCCCGGCCCCAGCAGGCCGGGGAAACCCCCCGATGCGCCCGGGGTTCCGAGCTAACGTGACGTGTCATCGATGCCAGCGAGTCGGCCACTATGCCAGTGACCCGACCTGCCCGAAGAACCAGGTCCCCGGGCCCCGCCAGATGGCGGCCGCCGCCCTGGGAGAAGAACAAGTCTCCGAAGACACGGAGACCTATGAGTCGGAGCAGTTCGAGTGGGAACCCGCCGCCATGACCCTGGCATGCCTGGGAGGAAGAGACATGGTCCCGCGGACTCCCCTGCCCGCCAACACTCGGAAGTACAGCCAATGGGTGAGCATCAATGGGCGCAAGGCCGAGGCCCTGCGTGACACCGGGGCCAGTGTGACGGCCGTCCGTTGTCACCTGGTGACCCCAGAACAAATCCTACCAAACGTACTTTGCCCCGTCCGATCGGCAGATAACTCGGAGAGCCTGTGTCGGATGGCCTGCATCCCCTTCGAATGGGGAGGAGTGTCCGGCATGCTGAAAGTAACTGTCCGCGACGATGCCCCCATGGACTGCCTCCTGGGGAACGATCTCGAGAGCTCCCCGTGGGCCGCTGTGGAAAGAAGAGAGCATCTGGGGATGTTGGGTCTCCCGGACTGGGCGTGCGTAACCACCCGGTCCATGGCCACCCGCACCATCCCTAGACCAGAAGAACCAGAATGGGCAGCACCTCCGCCCTCGATCACTCCAGAAGAAGACTTCCTCCAGACCGACCACCCGGACCCCACCACAGAGGGGTCCACACAGCCCCCCGAGCTTCCCGACCTGGCTCAGTGGCGTCAAGAAGGGGGGCCCACCCAGGAACAATTCCGGCAGGAGCAAAAGACCTGCCCCTCCCTCGAGGGATTGCGGCAGCAAGCGCTCGCCCAGAGCCAAGGAGACACCACCGGGGCCCACTGGGTTTATTGGGACAATGATCTCTTGTACAGCGAGCAGAAAATCGCAGAACTGGGGGCCGGACGAGTGCTGGTGGTGCCCCTCCACTTCCGAGACTTCCTGTTGAACCTAGCCCATGATGTCCCCCTGGCCGGGCACCTGGGCCAAGACAAGACCTACCACCGCCTGGTGACTCACTTTTTTTGGCCCAAAATGAGAAATGACGTCTCCAACCATTGCCGGTCCTGCCCGACCTGCCAGGCCAGCGGGAAGAGCGGCCGCAAACTCAAGGCACCCCTACAACCATTCCCCGTGGTGACCACCCCGTTCGAAAGGGTGGGAATAGACATTGTGGGGCCCCTGGACCCCCGAACAGCACAGGGGCATCGCTTCATCCTGGTCCTGGTGGACCACGCCACCCGCTATCCTGAGGCGGTCCCCCTTCGTACTATAACATCCCCAGTAGTGGGTCGAGCCTTGATGGGGATCTTCTCTCGAGTGGGCTTCCCCCGGGAAGTCGTCAGCGACAGGGGTACGAACTTTATTTCAAGGTATATGAAATCCCTCTGGCAGCAGTGCGGAGTCACTTACCGCTTCACCACCCCCTATCACCCCCAGGGGAACGGACTGGTCGAGCGGTTCAACCGCACCCTCAAGGGAATGATCATGGGGCTGGAAGAACCCCTATGCCGCCAGTGGGACGTGCTACTACCGTGCCTCCTCTTCGCCTACCGAGAAGTCCCCCAGAAGTCCCTCGGCTTCAGCCCCTTCGAACTCCTGTACGGACACCCCGTTCGCGGGCCTCTCAGCCTAGTGAAGGAGGAATGGGAAATGGCCCCCCTAAAGACCCCTCCGGACGTCTACAAATACCTCCTGACCCTCCGAAATCAGACCCGGAAATTCAGGGAGATCGCTAAAGCCAATCTGGAGGCCAGTCAAGAGGACATGAAGAAGTGGTACGACCAACATGCCTCCTCCATCGAGTTTGAACCGGGTCAGCAGGTATGGGTGATGTCCCCCATCGAACCGTGTGCCTTGCAAGACAAATGGACGGGGCCCTTCAAGGTGATCGAGCGCAGGAGTCCCGTCACCTATCTCATCGACCTGGAGTCCCCCCGGAACCCCCTCCGGGTCCTCCACGCCAACAGGCTCAAACCCCACTTCATGCGCTCAGAGCTCAGCCTGCTGATGGCGACCGACAGTGGCACAGAAGGAGACTCCGAGCCCCTCCCTGACCTACTGAGGACTCGGGAAAGAGATGGCTCGGTGGACGGGGTCCGACTCTCCGAGGTCCTGACCCCAGAGCAACGTCAAGATTGCCGGGCCCTCCTGCTGCCGTTCGCAAACCTGTTCTCCCTCGCACCCGGAGTCACCTCCTGGTGCCTGCACGACGTGGACACGGGGGACAGTCCTCCTGTCCGACACCGGGCGTACCGAGTACCGGATCGGGTACGTACATGCATCCAAGAAGAAGTCTCCAAGATGCTCGCCCTCGGGGTCATCGAGCCTTCGGACAGTCCCTGGGCCAGCCCGGTCGTCTTGGTCCCCAAGGCCGCGGCACCGGGCACCACGCCGGAGCTCCGATTCTGCATCGACTATCGGGGGCTGAACGCGGTCACCCGAACCGACGCTCACCCTATCCCCCGAGCAGATGAACTAGTCGACCACATGGGGGCAGCCCGCTACCTAAGCATCTTTGACCTGACAGCGGGCTACTGGCAGATCGGCCTCACCCCCAGGGCCCAAGAACGTTCCGCGTTCTCCACCCCGGACGGGCACTACCATTTCAGAGTGATGCCCTTCGGCATGAAGAACGCTCCAGCAACCTTTCAAAGACTGGTGAACCAGGTATTGGCGGGCCTCGAAGAATTCAGCGCCGCCTACCTGGACGACATCGCGGTATACAGCCGCCACTGGGCAGACCACCTCCACCACCTCCACCACCTCAGAGCGGTCCTGCAGGCCCTCCAACAGGCCGGCCTCACCATAAAGGCCAGCAAGTGCCAAATCGGCCAGGGGTCCGTGACCTACCTCGGACACCAAGTGGGGAGCGGTCTGGTGGCCCCCCTCCAACTCAAGGTAGCTGCCATCCAGTCCTGGCAACCCCCCGAAACACAAACAGAGGTCCGAGCCTTCCTGGGGCTCACCGGATACTACCGGCGGTTTGTGAGGGACTATGGCAGCATTGTGGGGCCCCTCACGGAACTCACGTCTAGGAACAACCCAAAACGAGTCAACTGGACTCCCGACTGTCACGCGGCCTTCGAGACGCTGAAGGCCGCCATGTGCACCGCTCCGGTGCTCCAGGCCCCCGACTACAGCCGCGAGTTCATCGTGCAGACCGATGCCTCCGACCATGGTATTGGGGCCGTCCTCTCCCAATTGAACCCCGAAGGAGTGGACCAACCCGTGGCCTTCATCAGCAGACGCCTACTGCCCCGAGAACAGCGCTGGAGCACCATTGAGCGAGAGGCCTTCGCAGTGGTATGGGCCCTCAAGAAGCTCCGGCCCTACCTCTTCGGAACCCATTTCCGGGTACAGACAGATCATCGGCCCCTGCAATGGCTCATGCAGATGCGGGGGGAGAACCCCAAACTATTGCGATGGTCCATCTCCCTGCAGGGAATGGACTTCACTGTGGAGCATCGCCCTGGCCAAGACCACGCCAACGCGGATGGCCTGTCCCGCTTTTTCCGCCTCGACGAGGAAAGTCCCCAAGAAGATGGGTGACTCTCCCCGCCTTCAGCTGGGGGGGACGCATGTTGGACAGGCCACATGAAGGGCTCGCTCCCTCCCCGCAGGACAGGGCCCGGGCCGCCGTGAGCACCATTGCCCGGCCCAGCCGCCATCTTGGACACGGCACCACGCGGCCGCGCGGCCTCAGCCCGACCCCAACCCTGGGCCTGGCCAGGCCCCGACATCCCGGCACCACCCTCCACCCAGGAGGTGAACGGACCACTTGGCAGGTCAATGGGAGTAAGAAGTGTTGATGGCTCTCCCCCGCCAGGTGCCGAGCACCCCCAGCCTCCTCGGGCGCTGGCTCCACCCCCCTGCTGGGTGTCTGGACTCCCTCATCCCAGACCTCCCGACCTCCAAGAGCGAGGGTCCGGACATCAAAGGGCGCCAGACCTATAACTGAGGCCGCCCCAGGACAGGAAGGCAGTTGTATCCTGGAGTCGAGAGACACCGCGACGAACTCATCCTTGACGGACTGCTGGCGCTGCCACAGCCCTGCCTTGTGAACTATTGTCCTGCCTGCTGGCGCTGCCGCGGCCCTCTGCAACCTTCATCCTCGTGGGACCGGCTGGCGCTGCCGCGGCCCTCTGCAACCTCCATCCTCGTTGGGACCTGCTGGCGCTGCCGCGGCCCGTAGTAACTTCCATCCTCGTGGGACCTGCTGGCGCTGCCGCGGCCCGTTGCAACCTGCATTCTCGTGGGACCTGCTGGCGCTGCCGCGGCCCGTTGTAACCTTCATCCTCGTTGGGACCTGCTGGCGCTGCCGCGGCCCGTTCCCACCTACGACCTCCTCGGGACCTGCCGGCGCTGCCGCGGTCTGACCCATCCGAACACCGAGCTCGAGGATTGTGAGCTATCACCGTTACACCTCCGTACCCGTGGGTACCAAGACTGTCCCGCTACCCCCTTCCCTTACTAGAGACTAGAATTGAGAGGATCATCGTGTCCTGATCGCCTTGTATCGTACCACTCTACTACCAGAAGTGCCCATAAAAGGTGTTACCCTGATCTTTGTGTGGTGTCCATCTGTGGGGGGGAAGTTACCTGTCTGTGCGATCACTGTGCTCGGCCGACCCTCCAGGTCCCCGTCTAACACCACACATTCCACAAACCACATTCCACACACATTCCACACACCACATCCCACACACCCAATTCCACACACATTCCACACACACACCACATTCCACATACATTCCACACACACACACCACACACCACATTCCACACACCACATTCTACACACACCACATTCCACACACCACATTCCACACACATTCCACACACATTCCACACACACCACATTCAACACACATTCCACACACCACATTCCACACACCACATTCCACACACCATATTCCACACATATTCCACACACCACATTCCACACACATTCCACACACCACATTCCACCCACATTCCACATTCCACACACCACATTCCACACACACTCCACACACCACATTCCACACACATTCCACACACCACATTCCACACACAACATTCCACACACATTCCACACACCTCATTCCACACATATTCCAAACACATTCAACACACCACATTCCACACACATTCCACACACCACATTCCACACACATTCCACACACATTCCACACACCAAATTCCACACACATCACATTCCACACACATTCCACACACATTCCACACACACCACATTCCACACACACCACATTCCACACACATTCCACACAACACATTCCACACACCACATTCCACACACCACATTCCACACACCACATTCCACACACCACATTCCACACACATTCCATACACCACATTCCACACACATCCCACATTCCACACACATTCCACACACATTCCACACACCACATTCCTCACACCACATTCCTCACACATTCCACACACACCACATTCCACACACATTCCACACACATTCCACACACATTCCACACACCACATTCCTCACACATTCCACACACATTCCACACATCACACACCACATTCCACACACCACACACACCACATTCCACACACACACCAAACACACCACATTCCACACACACCACATTCCACACACCACATTCCGCACACCACATTCCACCCACATTCCACACACCACATTCCACACACCACAAACCACATTCCACATTCCACACACATTCCACACACCACATTCCACACACATTCCACACACAACATTCCACACACATTCCACCCACATTCCACACACCACATTCCACACACCACAAACCACATTCCACATTCCACACACATTCCACACACCACATTCCACACACATTCCACACACAACATTCCACACACATTCCACACACCACATTCCACACACATTCCACACACATTCCACACACACATTCCACAAACCACATTCCACACACCACATTCCACACACATTCCACATTCCACACACATACCACACACATTCCACACACCATATTCCTCACACATTCCTCACACATTCCACACACCACACACCACATTCCACATTCCACACACCACACATTCCACACACCACATTCCACAAACATTCCACACACCACATTCCACACACCACATACATTCCACATTCCACTCACATTCCACACACCACATTCAACACACATTCCACATTCCACACACATTCCACACACATTCCACACACCACATTCCTCACACATTCCACACACATTCCACACACCACACATCACACACACCACATTCCACACACCACATTCCACCCACATTCAACACACCACATTCCACACACCACATTCCACACACATTCCACACACACTCCACACACCACATTCCACACACATTCCACACACACCACACACACCACATTCCACACACCACATTCAACACACACCACATTTCACACATTCCCTACACACCATTCCACACACATTCCACACACCACATTCCACACACATTCCACACACCACATTCCACATCATATTCCACACCACATTCCACACACATTCCACACCACATTCCACACCACATTCCACACCACATTCCACACACATTCCACACACCACATTCCACACACCACATTCCACACACACTCCACATTCCACACACCACATTCCACACACCACATTCCACACACATTCCACACACATTCCACGCACATTCCACACACATTCCACAAACATTCCACATTCCACACACCACATTCCACACACATTCCATGCACCACATTCCACATACATTCCACACACCACACACATTCCACACACAACACACCACACACACCACATTCCACACACATTCCACACACATTCCACACACCACATTCCACACAAATTCCACACACCACATTCCACCCACATTCCACACACATTCCACACACCACATTCCACACACATTCCACACACATTCCACACACCACATTCCACACACAACATCCCACACACATTTCACACACCACATTCCACACACATTCCAAACACATTCAACGCACCACATTCCACACACACATTCCACACACCACATTCCACACACATTCCACACACATTCCACACCACATTCCACACACATTCCACACACCACATTCCACACACATTCCACATACCACATTCCACACACCAAATTCGACACACATTCCAGACACATTACACACACCAAATTCCACACACACCACATTCCACACACATTCCACACACATTCCACAAACACCACATTCCACACACACCACATTCCACACACATTCCACACAACACATTCCACACACCACATTCCACACACATTCCATACACCACATTCCACACACATTCCACATTCCACACACATTCCACACACATTCCACACACCACATTCCTCACACCACATTCCTCACACATTCCACGCACACCACATTCCACACACATTCCACACACATTCCACACACCACATTCCTCACACATTCCACACACATTCCACACATCACACACCACATTCCACACACCACACACACCACATTCCACACACCACATTCCGCACACCACATTCCACCCACATTCCACACACCACATTCCACACACCACAAACCACATTCCACATTCCACACACATTCCACACACAACATTCCACACACATTCCACCCACATTCCACACACCACATTCCACACACCACAAACCACATTCCACATTCCACACACATTCCACACACCACATTCCACACACATTCCACACACAACATTCCACACACATTCCACACACATTCCACACACCACATTCCACACACATTCCACACACATTCCACACACACATTCCACAAACCACATTCCACACACCACATTCCACACACATTCCACATTCCACTTACATACCACACATATTCCACAGACCATATTCCTCACACATTCCTCACACATTCCACACACCACATTCCACATTCCACACACCACACATTCCACACACAACATTCCACACACATTCCACACACATTCCACACACCACATTCCACACACATTCCACACACATTCCACACACACATTCCACAAACCACATTCCACACACCACATTCCACACACATTCCACATTCCACTTACATACCACACATATTCCACAGACCATATTCCTCACACATTCCACACACATTCCACACAACACATTCCACACACCACATTCCACACACCACATTCCACACACATTCCATACACCACATTCCACACACATTCCACATTCCACACACATTCCACACACATTCCACACACCACATTCCTCACACCACATTCCTCACACATTCCACGCACACCACATTCCACACACATTCCACACACATTCCACACACCACATTCCTCACACATTCCACACACATTCCACACATCACACACCACATTCCACACACCACACACACCACATTCCACACACACACCACACACACCACATTCCACACACACCACATTCCATACACCACATTCCGCACACCACATTCCACCCACATTCCACACACCACATTCCACACACCACAAACCACATTCCACATTCCACACACATTCCACACACAACATTCCACACACATCCCACCCACATTCCACACACCACATTCCACACACCACAAACCACATTCCACATTCCACACACATTCCACACACCACATTCCACACACATTCCACACACAACATTCCACACACATTCCACACACATTCCACACACCACATTCCACACACATTCCACACACATTCCACACACACATTCCACAAACCACATTCCACACACCACATTCCACACACATTCCACTTACATACCACACATATTCCACAGACCATATTCCTCACACATTCCTCACACATTCCACACACCACATTCCACATTCCACACACCACACATTCCACACACCACATTCCACAAACATTCCACACACATTCCACACACCACATTCCACACACCACATACATTCCACATTCCACTCACATTCCACACACCACATTCCACACACATTCCACATTCCACACACATTCCACACACATTCCACACACATTCCACACACATTCCACACACCACACATCACACACACCACATTCCACACACCACATTACACCCACATTCAACACACCACATTCCACACACCACATTCCACACACATTCCACACACACTCCACACACCACATTCCACACACATTCCACACACACGACACGCACCACATTCCACACACCACATTCAACACACCACATTTCACACATTCCCTACACACCATTCCACACACATTCCACACACCACATTCCACACACATTCCACACACATTCCACACCATATTCCACACCACATTCCACACACATTCCACACCACATTCCACACCACATTCCAGACACATTCCACACACCACATTCCACACACCACATTCCACACACACTCCACATTCCACACACCACATTCCACACACCACATTCCACACACATTCCACACACATTCCACGCACATTCCACACACATTCCACAAACATTCCACATTCCACACACCACATTCCACACACATTCCATGCACCACATTCCACATACATTCCACACACCACACACATTCCACACACAACACACCACACACACCACATTCCACACACATTCCACACACCACATTCCACACACATTCCACACACCACATTCCACACAAATTCCACACACCACATTCCACCCACATTCCACACACCACATTCCACACACATTCCACACACCACATTCCACACACATTCCACACACCACATTCCACACACAACATCCCACACACATTCCACACACCACATTCCACACACATTCCAAACACATTCAACACACCACATTCCATACACACATTCCACACACCACATTCCACACACATTCCACACACATTCCACACCACATTCCACACACATTCCACACACATTCCACACACCACATTCCAGACACATTACACACACCACATTCCACACACATTCCACACACACACACCACACACCACATTCCACACACCACATTCCACACACACCACATTCCACACACACCACATTCCACACACATTCCACACACATTCCACGCACCACATTCCACACACCACATTCCACACACACCACATTCCACACACATTCCACACACATTCCACACACACCACATTCCTTCCACACACCACATTCCACACACATTCCACACACCACATTCCACACACATTCCACCCACCATATTCCACACACAACATTCCACACACCACATTCCACACACCATATTCCACACACAACATTCCACACACCACATTCCACACACATTCCAAACACATTCAACACACCACATTCCACACACATTCCACACACCACAGTCCACACACATTCCACACACATTCCACACCACATTCCACACAACATTCCACACACATTCCACACACCACATTCCACACATCACATTCCACACACATTCCACACACATTCCACACACACACCACATTCCACACACACATTCCACACACACACACCACACACCACATTCCACACACCACATTCCACACACCACATTCCACACACCACATTCCACACACATTCCACACACCACATTCCACACACATTCCATGCACATTCCACACACATTCCACACACATTCCACACACATTCCACACACATTCCATACACCACATTCCACATACATTCCACACACCACACACATTCCACACACAACACACCACACACACCACATTCCACACACATTCCACACACATTCCACACACCACATTCCACACACATTCCACAAACCACATTCTACCCACATTCCACACACCACATTCCACACACCACAAACCACATTCCACATTCCACACACATTCCACAAACCACATTCCACACACATTCCACACACAACATTCCACACACATTCCACACACCACATTCCACACACATTCCACACACATTCCACACACACATTCCACAAACCACATTCCACACACCACATTCCACACACATTCCACATTCCACACACATACCACACACATTCCACACACCATATTCCTCACACATTCCTCACACATTCCACACACCACACACCACATTCCACATTCCACACACCACACATTCCACACACCACATTCCACAAACATTCCACACACATTCCACACACCACATTCCACACACCACATACATTCCACATTCCACTCACATTCCACACACCACATTCCACACACATTCCACATTCCACACACATTCCACACACATTCCACACACCACATCCTCACACATTCCACACACATTCCACACACCACACATCACACACACCACATTCCACACACCACATTCCACCCACATTCAACACACCACATTCCACACACCACATTCCACACACATTCCACACACACACTCCACACACCACATTCCACACACATTCCACACACACCACACACACCACATTCCACACACCACATTCAACACACACCACATTTCACACAGTCCCTACACCATTCCACACACATTCCACACACCACATTCCACACACATGCCACACACCACATTCCACATCATATTCCACACCACATTCCACACACATTCCACACCACATTCCACACCACATTCCACACCACATTCCACACACATTCCACACACCACATTCACACACCACATTCCACACACACTCCACATTCCACACACCACATTCCACACACCACATTCCACACACATTCCACACACATTCCACGCACATTCCACACACATTCCACAAACATTCCACATTCCACACACCACATTCCACACACATTCCATGCACCACATTCCACATACATTCCACACACCACACACATTCCACACACAACACACCACACACACACCACATTCCACACACATTCCACACACATTCCACACACATTCCACACACCACATTCCACACAAATTCCACACACCACATTCCACCCACATTCCACACACCACATTCCACACACATTCCACACACCACATTCCACACACATTCCACACACATTCCACACACCACATTCCACACACAACATCCCACACACATTCCACACACCACATTCCACACACATTCCAAACACATTCAACGCACCACATTCCACACACACATTCCACACACCACATTCCACACACATTCCACACACATTCCACACCACATTCCACACACATTCCACACACCACATTCCACACACATTCCACATACCACATTCCACACACCAAATTCGACACACATTCCAGACACATTACACACACCAAATTCCACACACACCACATTCCACACACATTCCACACACATTCCACAAACACCACATTCCACACACACCACATTCCACACACATTCCACACAACACTTTCCACACACCACATTCCACACACATTCCATACACCACATTCCACACACATTCCACATTCCACACACATTCCACACACATTCCACACACCACATTCCTCACACCACATTCCTCACACCTTCCACGCACACCACATTCCACACACATTCCACACACATTCCACACACCACATTCCTCACACATGCCACACACATTCCACACATCACACACCACATTCCACACACCACACACACCACATGCACACACACACCACACACACCACATTCCACACACACCACATTCCATACACCACATTCCGCACACCACATTCCACCCACATTCCACACACCACATTCCACACACCACAAACCACATTCCACATTCCACACACATTCCACACACAACATTCCACACACATTCCACCCACATTCCACAAACCACATTCCACACACCACAAACCACATTCCACATTCCACACACATTCCACACACCACATTCACACACATTCCACACACAACATTCCACACACATTCCACACACATTCACACACCACATTCCACACACATTCCACACACATTCACACACACACATTCCACAAACCACATTCCACACACCACATTCCACACACATTCCACATTCCACTTACATACCACACATATTCCACAGACCATATTCCTCACACATTCCTCACACATTCCACACACCACATTCCACATTCCACACACCACACATTCCACACACAACATTCCACACACATTCCACACACCACATTCCACACACCACATTCCACACACCACATACATTCCACATTCCACTCACATTCCACACACCACATTCCACACACATTCCACACACATTCCACACACATTCCACACACATTCCACACACATTCCACACACCACACATCACACACACCACATTCCACACACCACATTACACCCACATTCAACACACCACATTCAACACACCACATTTCACACATTCCCTACACACCATTCCACACACATTCCACACACCACATTCCACACACATTCCACACACATTCCACACCATATTCCACACCACATTCCACACACATTCCACACCACATTCCACACCACATTCCAGACACATTCCACACACCACATTCCACACACCACATTCCACACACACTCCACATTCCACACACCACATTCCACACACCACATTCCACACACATTCCACACACATTCCACGCACATTCCACACACATTCCACAAACATTCCACATTCCACACACCACATTCCACACACATTCCATGCACCACATTCCACATACATTCCACACACCACACACATTCCACACACAACACACCACACACACCACATTCCACACACATTCCACACACCACATTCCACACACATTCCACACACCACATTCCACACAAATTCCACACACCACATTCCACCCACATTCCACACACACATTCCACACACATTCCACACACCACATTCCACACACATTCCACACACCACATTCCACACACAACATCCCACACACATTCCACACACCACATTCCACACACATTCCAAACACATTCAACACACCACATTCCACACACACATTCCACACACCACATTCACACACATTCCACACACATTCCACACCACATTCCACACACATTCCACACACATTCCACACACCACATTCCAGACACATTACACACACCACATTCCACACACATTCCACACACACACACCACACACCACATTCCACACACCACATTCCACACACACCACATTCCACACACACCACATTCCACACACATTCCACACACATTCCACGCACCACATTCCACACACCACATTCCACACACACCACATTCCACACACATTCCACACACATTCCACACACACCACATTCCTTCCACACACCACATTCCACACACATTCCACACACCAATTCAACACACATTCCACCCACCATATTCCACACACAACATTCCACACACCACATTCCACACACCATATTCCACACACAACATTCCACACACCACATTCCACACACATTCCAAACACATTCAACACACCACATTCCACACACATTCCACACTCCACATTCCACACACATTCCACACACATTCCACACCACATTCCACACAACATTCCACACACATTCCACACACCACATTCCACACATCACATTCCACACACATTCCACACACATTCCACACACACACCACATTCCACACACACATTC
>NC_136073.1:718484714-718522214 GCF_964261635.1 Lissotriton helveticus
ACACACCACATTCCACACACATTCCACACACCACATTCCACACACATTCCACACCACATTCCACACACATTCCACACACCACATTCCACACACATTTGACACACCACATTCCACACACCAAATTCCACACACATTCCACACACACACCACCTTCCACACACATTCAACACACACATACCACATTCCACACACCACATTCCACCCACATTCCACACACCACATTCCACACACCACATTCCACACACCACATTCCACACACAACATTCCACACACCACATTCCACACACATTCCAAACGCATTCAACACACCACATTCCACACACATTCCACACACCACATTCCACACACATTCCACACACATTCCACACCACATTCCACACACATTCTACACACAACATTCCACACACATTCCACTCACCACATTCCACACACCACATTCCACACACATTCCACACACATTCCACACACACACCACATTCCACACACATTCCACACACACACCACATTCCACACACCACATTCCACACACATTCCACACACATTCCACATACCACATTCCACATACCACATTCCACCCACATTCCACACACCACATTCCACACACATTCCACACACCACATTCCACACACATTCCATACACATTCCACACACCACATTCCACACACAACATTCCACACACATTCCACACACCACATTCCAAACACATTTCAAACACATTCAACACACCACATTCCACACACATTCCACACACATTCCACACCACATTCCACACACATTCCACACACATTCCACACACCACATTCCACACACATTCCACACACCACATTCCACACACCAAATTCCACACACATTCCACACACACACCACCTTCCACACACATTCAACACACACACCACATTCCACACACCACATTCCACACACACCACATTCCACACACCACATTCCACACACATTCCACACACATTCCACACACCATATTCCGCACACCACATTCCACACACACCGCATTCCACACACATTCCACACACATTCCACACACACCACATTCCACACACATTCCACACACCACATTCCACACACCACATTCCACACACCACATTCCACACACATTCCACACACCACATTCCACACACAACATTCCACCCACATTCCACACACCACATTCCACACACATTCCACACACCACATTCCACACACCACATTCCAGACACATTCCACACACATTCCACACACACACCACATTCCACACACATTCCACACACACACACACACCACACCACATTCCACACATCACATTCCACACGCATTCCACACACCACATTCCGCACACCACATTCCACACACATTCCACGCACATTCCACACACATTCCACACATATTCCACACACATTCCACACACAACACACCACATACACCACATTCCACACACATTCCACACACATTCCACACACATTCCACACACCACATACCACACACATTCCACACACCACATTCCACCCACATTCCACACACCACATGCCACACACATTCCACACACCACATTCCACACACCACATACATTCCACATTCCACACACATTCCACACACCACATTCCACACACATTCCACATTCCACACACATTCCACACGCATTCCACACACCACATTCCTCACACATTCCACCCACATTCAACACACGACATTCCACACACCACATTCCACACACATTCCACACACATTACACACACCACATTCCACACACATTCCACACACACCACACACACCACATTCCACACACCACATTCAAGTTCAAGTTCAAGAATTTGTATAGCGCACTACTCACCCAGAGGGTCTCAAGACGCGGGGGGGAGGAATTATTAATTGTCGAATAGCCAGGTTTTAAGTTGTTTTCTGAAGGAGATGTGGTTCTGTGTGAGGCGGAGGTGAGTGGGGAGTGAGTTCCAGGTCTTGGCCGCCAAGTAGGAGAAGGATCTACCTCCCATCGTGGATCTTTGTATACGCGGAACTGCGGCGAGGCCTTGAATGGAGGATCTTAGTTGGCGGGTGGGTGTGTAGAAGGATAGTCGAGTGTTGAGGCATTCGGGTCCTAGTTTGTAGAGGGCCTTGTGTGCGTGGGTGAGGAGACGGAATGTTATTCTCTTGTTGATGGGAAGCCAGTGGAGGTCTTTTAGGTGGCCGGTAATGTGATCTTGGCGAGGGATGTCCAAAATGAGTCTCGCTGATGCGTTTTGAATGCGTTGAAGTTTTTCCTGTAATTTGGCTGTGATTCCGGCGCAGAGGGTGTTTCCATAGTCTAGTCGGCTGGTGACCAGTGCGTGGGTGACCGTCTTTCTTGTTTCGGCGGGGATCCAATGGAAGATTTTTTTGAGCATACGAAGTACGTTGAAGCAGGAGGATGAGACGGCGTTGACTTGTCTGGTCATCGAGAGTGAGGAGTCTAGGATGAAGCCAAGGTTACGTGCGTGGTCTGTGGGAGTGGGTGCTGAGCCCAGATCCGAAGGCCACCATGAGTCGTCCCAGGCAGAGGGGGATGAACCTAGGATGAGCACTTCCGTTTTGTCTGAGTTAAGTTTTAGGCGGCTATTTTTCATCCATACGGCTACTTCTTTCATGCCTTCGTGAAGATTCTTTTTGGCGGTGTTGGGGTCTTTGGTGAGGGAAAGGATCAGCTGGGTGTCGTCAGCGTAGCAGATGATGTTCAGGTTGTGTTGACGTGCGATGGAAGCGAGTGGACTCATGTAAACATTGAAGAGGGTGGGGCTGAGTGATGATCCTTGTGGTACACCGCAAATGACTTCGGTGGCCTCTGATTTGAACGGGGGAAGTCGGACTCTCTGAATTCTCCCAGCTAGGAACAAGATGATCCAGTCTAAGGCTTTTTCGTTTATGCCGATGTTGCTGAGGCGTTGTATGAGGGTGCTGTGACAGACTGTGTCGAAGGCGGCGGAGAGGTCGAGTAGAAAGAGGGCCACTGTTTCTCCGTTGTCCAGTAGTGTTCGGATGTCGTCTGTTGCTGCGATGAGGGCGGTTTCGGTGCTGTGTTTGGCTCGAAATCCTGATTGTGAGGGATCGAGGGAGTTGTTGGATTCAAGGAAGGCGGCGAGGTGGCTATTGACGGCTTTCTCAATGACTTTGGCCGGGAATGGGAGGAGGGATATGGGCGGTAGTTTTTAAGTTCAGAGGGGTCTGCAGTGGGTTTCTTCAGGAGGGCGCTGACTTCGGCATGTTTCCAGCTTTCTGGGAAGGTAGCAGAGTTGAAGGAGCAGTTGATGACATCACGGAGATGGGGTGCGATGACGGAGTCAGCTTTGTTGAAGATGTGGTGGGGGCATGGGTCTGTTGGCGAGCCAGAATGGATGGAGTTCATTAGGCGGATGGTGTCTTCGGTGGTGATTGGGTTCCAGGCGTTGAGGTTGTTAGAGGGTGGTTTGTGTTCTGAGGGGGGTGGAGAGGATTGTTCGTTGGAGCTGTTTGCCAAACTGTTATGTATGTCTGCAATTCTGTTGTAGAAGAAGGAGGATAGCGAATCGCAGAGGTCTTGGGAGGGAGTGATGTCGTTTGAGGCTGCGTGGGGTTGGTGAATTCTTTGACGATGTTGAACAGTTCCTTGCTGTTATGGGTGTTGTTGTCGAGTCGGTTCTTGAATGCTGATTTCTTGGTGGATCGAATCAGCTGGTGGTGTTTGCGGGTGGCTGCCTTGAAGGTGGTCATGTTGTCGGTGGTTGGGTATTTTCTCCAAGTTTTCTCGAGAGTACGGCATGGTTTCTTGGATTTCTTAAGGTCGTCGTTGAACCAGGGGGCCTTTTTGCTACCCTGTTTGGTTTGGTGGTTTTTCAGGGGTGCTAAGTCGTCAGCGCTCTGAGTGATCCATTGTTTGAGTTCGAAGGCCGCTTGGTTTGGGTCCGAAGAGAGGGCGGGTGGGTTTAGGTTGAGTGATGTGAGGAGTTGGTCGGTGGTGACTTTGTTCCATTTTCTTCGGGGAATAGGTTGTAGGGGGTTGTGGGTCAAGGTGGTTTTGTAGCTGAAGTGAACACAGCTGTGGTCCGTCCAATGGAGAGCTGTGGTGTGATCAAAGGAGATGTGTTTGCTGGAGGAGAAGATTGGGTCGAGCGTGTGTCCGGCGATATGGGTGGGGATGTCAACAAGTTGTTTGAGGCCGAGATTGGTCAGGTTGTCCAGAAGGGTGGTGGTGTTGCTGTCGTTTTTCTTTTCCAGGTGGAAGTTGAGGTCTCCCAGTAGAATGTAGTTTTCAGAGGCGAGGGGATGTGGAGTGATGAAGTCGGTGATGGATTCGCTGAATTGTTTACCGGTTCCTGGAGGCCTGTAGATGAGGGTGCCTCTGAGTGTGGTCCTAGGGTCGGTGTGGATCTGGAAGTGGAGGTGTTCGGCGGTTGTAAGGTTGTCGTCGGAGTTGGTCGTGATTTTGATGGTGTTCTTATGGACGATGGCGATGCCTCCTCCTGTTTGGATGGTGCGGTCTTTTCGGATGATTTTGTAGTTGTCCGGGATGGCTATGGCGATGTCGGGTGTTGATGATGCGGTCATCCATGTTTCAGTAAGGAAGGCGACGTCCGGTGATGTAGTGTACAGTAGATCCCAGAGTTCAGAGGCGTGTCTGTGGACCGAGCGGGTGTTTAGCAGGATGCACTTCAGGTGGTTTGAGTCGGAGCAGTTTTTGGAGTTAGTGGGTGTGGTATGGGTCTTGATGCTGGTAAATCTGCAGGAGTGGCAGGTGAAAGGACCGTGGGTACGTCCCGGGGTAGCTTCGTAGCATTGCGGTGTGTGTCCGGAGTTGAGGGTAAGAAGGGTGGCGGCGTCATACGTTATACGGGAGGAGTGGGTTTTGCGAGGACCAGGGGGTCTGGCGCTGGGCGCGGTCCAGGCGCGGACGGGTGTAGACGGGCTTATCTTTGGCGCACCTTCGGCGCGCATGGGGCGCGACCGCTGCGCGTTAATGCTGCACGCTAAAGCATCTGTCATATGTGGGTAGTGGAAGGGGAGGGGCGAGGGAGGGTCAGCTGGGAGGCGGGTTCTGGGTGGAGGGGCGGGCTGGAAGGCACAAACAAACAAGATGGCAGCAAAACAAACGAGGACGATGTTGGGGTGGGCAGAGGCGCAGGCGTAGATAAGGCCAGGCGCTACAGTATGCAGCAGCACACTTTGATTGGCACGACGTGGGCTGAGCAGGAAATCGTGCAACTCTGAGAGAGGTAAAAACGGCAAGATCAGCTCAAGACACTCAATGTAGTGCGAGCGCAACTCTCTAATTAATATTCACAATGCAGTACAAGCACAATTCAAAATATCATCAGCAATGCAGTGCGAGCGCAGCTCTCCGAGTGATACAAACAATGCAGTGCGAGCGCAGTTCTAGCAGATGATCAATTGCACAGATAGCGCTACGATACCACTGGCTGGAGGCAGGGAGCTGGTGGAGCGGCCGCTGCTGACGAAGTCAGGACGGTCACGACGCTGTGGGGAATGGGATCGGCTATATGTGTCCTGTGGGAGGGAGGGTCAGCTGGGAGGCGGATTCTGGGTGGAGGGGCGGGCTGGAAGGCACAAACAAACAAGATGGCAGCAAAACAAACGAGGACGATGTTGGGGTGGGCAGAGGCGCAGGCGTAGATAAGGCCAGGCGCTACAGTATGCAGCAGCACACTTTGATTGGCACGACGTGGGCTGAGCAGGAAATCGTGCAACTCTGAGAGAGGTAAAAACAGCAAGATCAGCTCAAGACACTCAATGTAGTGCGAGCGCAACTCTCTAATTAATATTCACAATGCAGTGCAAGCACAATTCAAAATATCATCAGCAATGCAGTGCGAGCGCAGCTCTCCGAGTGACACAAACCATGCAGTGCGAGCGCAGTTCTAGCAGATGATCAATTGCACAGATAGCGCTACGATACCACTGGCTGGAGGCAGGGAGCTGGGGGAGCGGCCGCTGCTGACGAAGTCAGGACGGTCACGACGCTGTGGGGAATGGGATCGGCTATATGTGTCCTGTGGGAGGGAGGGTCAGCTGGGAGGCGGGTTCTGGGTGGAGGGGCGGGCTGGAAGGCACAAACAAACAAGATGGCAGCAAAACAAACGAGGACGATGTTGGGGTGGGCAGAGGCGCAGGCGTAGATAAGGCCAGGCGCTACAGTATGCAGCAGCACACTTTGATTGGCACGACGTGGGCTGAGCAGGAAATCGTGCAACTCTGAGAGAGGTAAAAACGGTAAGATCAGCTCAAGACACTCAATGTAGTGCGAGCGCAACTCTCTAATTAATATTCACAATGCAGTGCAAGCACAATTCAAAATATCATCAGCAATGCAGTGCGAGCGCAGCTCTCCGAGTGATACAAACAATGCAGTGCGAGCGCAGTTCTAGCAGATGATCAATTGCACAGATAGCGCTACGATACCACTGGCTGGAGGCAGGGAGCTGGGGGAGCGGCCGCTGCTGACGAAGTCAGGACGGTCACATTCAACACACACCACATTTCACACATTCCACACACCACATTCCACACACAACATTCCACACACCACATTCCACACACCACATTCCAAACCACATTCCACACCACATTCCACACACATTCCACACCACATTCCACACACATTCCACACACCACATTCCACACACCACATTCCACACACATTCCACACACATTCCACGCACATTCCACACACATTCCACACATATTCCACACACATTCCACATTCCACACACCACATTCCACACACATTCCATACACCACATTCCACATACATTCCACACACATTCCACACACAACACACCACACACACCACATTCCACACACATTCCACACACATTCCACACACCACATTCTACACAAATTCCGCACACCACATTCCACCCACATTCCACACACCACATTCCACACACATTCCACACACCACATTCCACACACATTCCACACACATTCCACACACCACATTCCACACACAACATTCCACACACATTCCACACACCACATTTCACACACATTCCAAACACATTCAACACACCACATTCCACACACATATCACACACCACATTCCACACACATTCCACACACATTCCACACCACATTCCACACACATTCCACACACATTCCACACACCACATTCCACACACATTCGACACACCACATTCCACACACCAAATTCCACACACATTCCACACACACACCCCCTTCCACACATATTCAACACACACACACCACATTCCACACACCACATTCCACACACCACATTCCACACACACCACATTCCACACACCACATTCCACACACATTCCACACACATTCCACACACCACATTCCACATACCACATTCCACACACACCACGTTCCACACACATTCCACATACATTCCACACACACCACATTCCACACACATTCCACACACCACATTCCACACACCACATTCCACACACATTCCACACACCACATTCCACACACCACATTCCACACACCACATTCCACCCACATACCACACACCACATTCCACACACATTCCACACACCACATTCCACACACATTCCACACACCACATTCCACACACAACATTCCACACACCACATCCCACACACATTCCAAACACATTCAACACACCACATTCCACACACACCACATTCCACACACATTCCACACACATTCCACACCACATTCCACACACATTCCACACACAACATTCCACACACATTCCACACACCACATTCCACACACCACATTCCACACACATTCCACACACATTCCACACACACACCACATTCCACACACATTCCACACACACCACACACCACATTCCACACACCACATTCCACACACATTCCACACACCACATTCCACACACATTCCACACACATTCCACGCAAATTCCACACACATTCCACACACATTCCACATTCCACACACCACATTCCACACACATTCCATACACCACATTCCACATACATTCCACAGACCACACACATTCCACACACAACACACCACATACACCACATTCCACACACATTCCACACACATTCCACACACATTCCACACACCACATTCCACCCACATTCCACACACCACATTCCACACACATTCCACACACCACATTCCACACACATTCCACATACCACATTCTACACACAACATTCCACACACATTCCACACACCACATTCCACACACATTCCAAACACATTCAACACACCACATTCCACACACATTCCACACACCACATTCCACACTCATTCCACACATATTCCACACCACATTCCACACACATTCCACACACATTCCACACACATTCCACACACCACATTCCACACACATTCCACACACCACATTCCACACACCACATTCCACACACCAAATTCCACACACATTCCACACACACACCACATTCCACACACATTCCACACACACACACACACACCACACACCACATTCCACACATCCCATTCCACACACCACATTCCACACACACCACATTCCACACACCACATTCCACACAAATTCCACACACATTCCACACACATTCCACACATCCCATTCCACACACCACATTCCACACAAATTCCACACACATTCCACACACATTCCACACACATTCCACACACACCACATTCCACACACATTCCACACACCACATTCCACACACCACATTCCACACACCACATTCCACACACATTACACACACCACATTCCACACCCATTCGACACACATTCCACACACCACGTTCCACACACCACATTCCACCCACATTCCACATTCCACACACCACATTCCACACACCACATTCCACACACATTCCACACACAACATTCCACACACATTCCACACACCTCATTCCACACACATTCCAAACACATTCAACACACCACATTCCACACACATTCCACACATATTCCACACACATTCCACACACATTCCACACACCACATTCCACACACACCACATTCCACACACATTCCACACACATTCCACACACATTCCACACACATTCCACACACATTCCACACACACCACATTCCACACACATTCCACACAACACATTCCACACACCACATTCCACACACCACATTCCACACACATTCCATGCACCACATTCCACACACATTCCACATTCCACACACATTCCACACACATTCCACACACCACATTCCTCACATTACATTCCTCACACCACATTCCTCACACATTCCACACACACCACATTCCACACACATTCCACACACATTCCACACACCACATTCCTCACACATTCCACACACATTCCACACATCACACACCACACACACCACATTCCACACACATTCCAAAAACATTCAACACACCACATTCCACACACATTCCACACACCACATTCCACACACATTCCACACACATTCCACACCACATTCAACACACATTCCACACATTCCACACACATTCCACACACCACATCCCACACACCCAATTCCACACACACACCACATTCCACACACATTCCACACACACACACACACCACACACCACATTCCACACACCACATTCCACACACACCACATTCCACACACCACATTCCAAACACATTCCACACACATTCCACACACATTCCACACACACCACATTCCACACACATTCCACACACCACATTCCACACACCACATTCCACACACATTCCACACACATTCCACACCACATTCCACACCACATTCCACACCACATTCCACACCACATTCCACACACATTCCGCACACCACATTCCACACACACTCCACATTCCACACACCACATTCCACACACATTCCACACACATTCCACGCACATTCCACACACATTTCACACACATTCCACACACATTCCACACACATTCCACATTCCACACACCACATTCCACACACATTCCATACACCACATTCCACATACATTCAACACACCACACAAATTCCACACACAACACACCACACACACCACATTCCACACACATTCCACACACCACATTCCACACAAATTCCACACACCACATTCCATACACCACATTCCACATACATTCCACACACCACACACATTCCACACACAACACACCACACACACCACATTCCACACACATTCCACACACCACATTCCACACACATTCCACACACATTCCACACACCACATTCCACACACAACATTCCACACACATTCCACACACATTCCAAACACATTCAACACACCACATTCCACACACCACATTCCACACACCACATTCCACACACATTCCACACACATTCCACACCACATTCCACACACATTCCACACACATTCCACACACCACATTCCACACACATTTGACACACCACATTTCACACACCAAATTCCACACACATTCCACACACATTCCACACACACACCACCTTCCACACACATTCAACACACGCACCACATTCCACACACCACATTCCACACACCACATTCCACCCACATTCCACACACCACATTCCACACACATTCCACACACCACATTCCACACACATTCCACAAACCACATTCCACACACAACATTCCACACACATTCCAAACACATTCAACACACCACATTCCACATACATTCCACACACCACATTCCACACACATTCCACACACATTCCACACCACATTCCACACACATTCCACACACAACATTCCACACACATTCCACATACCATATTCCACACACCACATTCCACACACATTCCACACACATTCCACATACCACATTCCACATACCACATTCCACCCACATTCCACACACCACATTCCACACACATTCCACACACCACATTCCACACACATTCCACACACCACATTCCAAACACAACATTCCACACACATTCCACACAGCACATTCCACACATTCCAAACACATTCAACACACCACATTCCACACACATTCCACACACATTCCACACCACATTCCACACACATTCCACATACATTCCACACACCACATTCCACACACATTCGACACACCACATTCCACACACCAAATTCCACACACATTCCACACACATTCCACACACACACCACCTTCCACACACATTCAACACACACACCACATTCCACACACCACATTCCACACACACCACATTCCACACACCACATTCCACACACATTCCACACACCACATTCCACACACCACATTCCACACACACCACATTCCACACACATTCCACACACATTCCACACACACCATTCCACACACATTCCACACACCACATTCCACACACCACATTCCGAACACCACATTCCACACACATTACACACACCACATTCCACACACCACATTCCACCCACATTCCACACACCACATTCCACACACATTCCACACACCACATTCCACACACCACATTCCACACACATTCCACACACACACCACATTCCACACACATTCCACACACACACACACCACACCACATTCCACACACCACATTCCACACACATTCCACACACCACATTCCACACACATTCCACGCACATTCCACACACATTCCACACACATTCCACATTCCACAAACCACATTCCACACACATTCCATACACCACATTCCACATACATTCCACACACCACACACATTCCACACACAACACACCACATACACCACATTCCACACACATTCCACACACATTCCACACACCACATACCACACACATTCCACACACCACATTCCACCCACATTCCACACACCACATGCCACACACATTCCACACACCACATTCCACACACCACATACATTCCACATTCCACACACATTCCACACACCACATTTCACACACATTCCACATTCCACACACATTCCACACGCATTCCACACACCACATTCCTCACACATTCCACACACATTCCACACACCACATTCCACCCACATTCAACACACAACATTCCACACACCACATTCCACACACATTCCACACACATTCCACACACCACATTCCACACACATTCCACACACACCACACACACCACATTCCACCACCACATTCAAGTTCAAGTTCAAGAATTTGTATAGCGCACTACTCACCCAGAGGGTCTCAAGGCGCTGGGGGGGAGGAATTATTAATTGTCGAATAGCCAGGTTTTAAGTTGTTTTCTGAAGGAGATGTGGTTCTGTGTGAGGCGGAGGTGAGTGGGGAGTGAGTTCCAGGTCTTGGCCGCCAAGTAGGAGAAGGATCTACCTCCCATCGTGGATCTTTGTATACGCGGAACTGCGGCGAGGCCTTGAATGGAGGATCTTAGTTGGTGGGTGGGTGTATAGAAGGATAGTCGAGTGTTGAGGCATTCGGGTCCTAGTTTGTAGAGGGCCTTGTGTGCGTGGGTGAGGAGACGGAATGTTATTCTCTTGTTGATGGGAAGCCAGTGGAGGTCTTTTAGGTGGCCGGTAATGTGATCTTGGCGAGGGATGTCCAAAATGAGTCTCGCTGATGCGTTTTGGATGCGTTGAAGTTTTTTCTGTAATTTGGCTGTGATTCCGGCGTAGAGGGTGTTTCCATAGTCTAGTCGGCTGGTGACCAGTGCGTGGGTGACCGTCTTTCTTGTTTCGGCGGGGATCCAATGGAAGATTTTTTTGAGCATACGAAGTACGTTGAAGCAGGAGGATGAGACGGCGTTGACTTGTCTGGTCATCGAGAGTGAGGAGTCTAGGATGAAGCCAAGGTTACGTGCGTGGTCTGTGGGAGTGGGTGCTGAGCCCAGATCCGAAGGCCACCATGAGTCGTCCCAGCCAGAGGGGGATGAACCTAGGATGAGCACTTCCGTTTTGTCTGAGTTAAGTTTTAGGTGGCTATTTTTCATCCATACGGCTACTTCTTTCATGCCTTCGTGAAGATTCTTTTTGGCGGTGTTGGGGTCTTTGGTGAGGGAAAGGATCAGCTGGGTGTCGTCAGCGTAGGAGATGATGTTCAGGTTGTGTTGACGTGCGATGGAAGCGAGTGGACTCATGTAAACATTGAAGAGGGTGGGGCTGAGTGATGATCCTTGTGGTACACCACAAATGACTTCGGTGGCCTCTGATTTGAACGGGGGAAGTCGGACTCTCTGAGTTCTCCCAGCTAGGAACGAGATGATCCAGTCTAAGGCTTTTTCTTTTATGCCGATGTTGCTGAGGCGTTGTATGAGGGTGCTGTGACAGACTGTGTCGAAGGCGGCGGAGAGGTCGAGTAGAATGAGGGCCACTGTTTCTCCATTGTCCAGTAGTGTTCGGATGTCGTCTGTTGCTGCGATGAGGGCGGTTTCGGTGCTGTGTTTGGCTCGAAATCCTGATTGTGAGGGATCGAGGGAGTTGTTGGATTCAAGGAAGGTGGCGAGCTGGCTATTGACGGCTTTCTCAATGACTTTGGCCGGGAATGGGAGGAGGGATATGGGGCGGTAGTTTTTAAGTTCAGAGGGGTCTGCAGTGGGTTTCTTCAGGAGGGCGCTGACTTCGGCATGTTTCCAGCTTTCTGGGAAGGTAGCAGAGTTGAAGGAGCAGTTGATGACATCACGGAGATGGGGTGCGATGATGGAGTCAGCTTTGTTGAAGATGTGGTGGGGGCATGGGTCTGTTGGCGAGCCAGAATGGATGGAGTTCATTAGGCGGATGGTGTCTTCGGTGGTGATTGGGTTCCAGGCGTTGAGGTTGTTAGAGGGTGGTTTGTGTTCTGAGGGGGGTGGAGAGGATTGTTCGTTGGAGCTGTTTGCGAAACTGTTATGTATGTCTGCAATTTTGTTGTAGAAGAAGGAGGATAGCGAATCGCAGAGGTCTTGGGAGGGAGTGATGTCGTTTGAGGCTGCGGTGGGGTTGGTGAATTCTTTGACGATGTTGAACAGTTCCTTGCTGTTATGGGTGTTGTTGTCGAGTCGGTTCTTGAATGCTGATTTCTTGGTGGATCGAATCAGCTGGTGGTGTTTGCGGGTGGCTGCCTTGAAGGTGGTCATGTTGTCGGTGGTTGGGTATTTTCTCCAAGTTTTCTCGAGAGTACGGCATAGTTTCTTGGATTTCTTAAGGTCGTCGTTGAACCAGGGGGCCTTTTTGCTACCCTGTTTGGTTTGGTCGTTTTTCAGGGGTGCTAAGTCGTCAGCGCTCTGAGTGATCCATTGTTTGAGTTCGAAGGCCGCTTGGTTTGGGTCCGAAGAGAGGGCGGGTGGGTTTAGGTTGAGTGATGTGAGGAGTTGGTCGGTGGTGACTTTGTTCCATTTTCTTCGGGGAATAGGTTGTAGGGGGTTGTGGGTCGAGGTGGTTTTGTAGCTGAAGTGAACACAGCTGTGGTCCGTCCAATGGAGAGCTGTGGTGTGATCAAAGGAGATGTGTTTGCTGGAGGAGAAGATTGGGTCGAGCGTGTGTCCGGCGATATGGGTGGGGATGTCAACAAGTTGTTTGAGGCCGAGATTGGTCAGGTTGTCCAGAAGGGTGGTGGTGTTGCTGTCGTTTTTCTTTTCCAGGTGGAAGTTGAGGTCTCCCAGTAGAATGTAGTTTTCAGAGGCGAGGGCATGTGGAGTGATGAAGTCGGTGATGGATTCGCTGAATTGTTTACCGGTTCCTGGAGGCCTGTAGATGAGGGTGCCTCTGAGTGTGGTCCTAGGGTCGGTGTGGATCTGGAAGTGGAGGTGTTCGGCGGTTGTAAGGTTGTCGTCGGAGTTGGTCGTGATTTTGATGGTGTTCTTATGGACGATGGCGATGCCTCCTCCTGTATGGATGGTGCGGTCTTTTCGGATGATTTTGTAGTTGTCCGGGATGGCTATGGCGATGTCGGGTGTTGATGATGCGGTCATCCATGTTTCAGTAAGGAAGGCGACGTCCGGTGATGTAGTGTACAGTAGATCCCAGAGTTCAGAGGCGTGTCTGTGGACCGAGCGGGTGTTTAGCAGGATGCACTTCAGGTGGTTTGAGTCGGAGCAGTTTTTGGAGTTAGTGGGTGTGGTATGGGTCTTGATGCTGGTAAATCTGCAGGAGTGGCAGGTGAAAGGACCGTGGGTACGTCCCGGGGTAGCTTCGTAGCATTGCGGTGTGTGTCCGGAGTTGAGGGTAAGAAGGGTGGCGGCGTCATACGTTATACGGGAGGAGTGGGTTTTGCGAGGACCAGGGGGTCTGGCGCTGGGCGCGGTCCAGGCGCGGACGGGTGTAGACGGGCTTACCTTTGGCGCACCTTCGGCGCGCATGGGGCGCGACCGCTGCGCGTTAATGCTGCGCGCTAAAGCATCTGTCATATGTGGGTAGTGGAAGGGGAGGGGCGAGGGAGGGTCAGCTGGGAGGCGGGTTCTGGGTGGAGGGGCGGGCTGGAAGGCACAAACAAACAAGATGGCAGCAAAACAAACGAGGACGATGTTGGGGTGGGCAGAGGCGCAGGCGTAGATAAGGCCAGGCGCTACAGTATGCAGCAGCACACTTTGATTGGCACGACGTGGGCTGAGCAGGAAATCGTGCAACTCTGAGAGAGGTAAAAACGGCAAGATCAGCTCAAGACACTCAATGTAGTGCGAGCGCAACTCTCTAATTAATATTCACAATGCAGTACAAGCACAATTCAAAATATCATCAGCAATGCAGTGCAAACGCAGCTCTCCGAGTGATACAAACAATGCAGTGCGAGCGCAGTTCTAGCAGATGATCAATTGCACAGATAGCGCTACGATACCACTGGCTGGAGGCAGGGAGCTGGTGGAGCGGCCGCTGCTGACAAAGTCAGGACGGTCACGACGCTGTGGGGAATGGGATCGGCTATATGTGTCCTGTGGGAGGGAGGGTCAGCTGGGAGGCGGATTCTGGGTGGAGGGGCAGGCTGGAAGGCACAAACAAACAAGATGGCAGCAAAACAAACGAGGACGATGTTGGGGTGGGCAGAGGCGCAGGCGTAGATAAGGCCAGGCGCTACAGTATGCAGCAGCACACTTTGATTGGCACGACGTGGGCTGAGCAGGAAATCGTGCAACTCTGAGAGAGGTAAAAACAGCAAGATCAGCTCAAGACACTCAATGTAGTGCGAGCGCAACTCTCTAATTAATATTCAAAATGCAGTGCAAGCACAATTCAAAATATCATTAGCAATGCAGTGCGAGCGCAGCTCTCCGAGTGATACAAACCATGCAGTGCGAGCGCAGTTCTAGCAGATGATCAATTGCACAGATAGCGCTACGATACCACTGGCTGGAGGCAGGGAGCTGGGGGAGCGGCCGCTGCTGACGAAGTCAGGACGGTCACGACGCTGTGGGGAATGGGATTGGCTATATGTGTCCTGTGGGAGGGAGGGTCAGCTGGGAGGCGGGTTCTGGGTGGAGGGGCGGGCTGGAAGGCACAAACAAACAAGATGGCAGCAAAACAAACGAGGACGATGTTGGGGTGGGCAGAGGCGCAGGCGTAGATAAGGCCAGGCGCTACAGTATGCAGCAGCACACTTTGATTGGCACGACGTGGGCTGAGCAGGAAATCGTGCAACTCTGAGAGAGGTAAAAACGGTAAGATCAGCTCAAGACACTCAATGTAGTGCGAGCGCAACTCTCTAATTAATATTCACAATGCGGTGCAAGCACAATTCAAAATATCATCAGCAATGCAGTGCGAGCGCAGCTCTCCGAGTGATACAAACAATGCAGTGCGAGCGCAGTTCTAGCAGATGATCAATTGCACAGATAGCGCTACGATACCACTGGCTGGAGGCAGGGAGCTGGGGGAGCGGCCGCTGCTGACGAAGTCAGGACGGTCACATTCAACACACACCACATTTCACACATTCCACACACCACATTCCACACACAACATTCCACACACCACATTCCACACACATTCCACACACATTCCACACACCACATTCCACACCACATTCCACACCACATTCCACACACATTCCACACCACATTCCACACCACATTCCACACACATTCCACACACCACATTCCACACACCACATTCCACACACCACATTCCACACACATTCCACACACAGTCCACGCACATTCCACACACATTCCACACATATTCCACACACATTCCACATTCCACACACCACATTCCACACACATTCCATACACCACATTCCACATACATTCCACACACCACACACATTCCACACACAACACACCACACACACCACATTCCACACACATTCCACACACATTCCACACACCACATTCCACACAAATTCCGCACACCACATTCCACCCACATTCCACACACCACATTCCACACACATTCCACACACCACATTCCACACACATTCCACACACATTCCACACACCACATTCCACACACCACATTTCACACACATTCCAAACACATTCAACACACACATTCCACACACATTCCACACCACATTCCACACACATTTCACACACATTCCACACACCACATTCCACACACATTCGACACACCACATTCCACACACCAAATTCCACACACATTCCACAAACATTCCACACACACACCACCTTCCACACATATTCAACACACACACACCACATTCCACACACCACATTCCACACACCACATTCCACACAAACCACATTCCACACACCACATTCCACACACATTCCACACACATTCCACACACCACATTCCACACACCACATTCCACACACACCACATTCCACACACATTCCACATACATTCCACACACACCACATTCCACACACATTCCACACACCACATTCCACACACCACATTCCACACACCACATTCCACACACATTCCACACACCACATTCCACACACCACATTCCACACACCACATTCCACCCACATACCACACACCACATTCCACACACATTCCACACACATTCCACACACCACATTCCACACACAACATTCCACACACCACATTCCACACACATTCCAAACACATTCAACACACCACATTCCACACACACCACATTCCACACACATTCCACACACATTCCACACACATTCCACACACATTCCACACACAACATTCCACCCACATTCCACACACCACATTCCACACACATTCCACACACATTCCACACACACACCACATTCCACACACATTCCACACACACCACACACCACATTCCACACACCACATTCCACACACATTCCACACACCACATTCCACACACATTCCACACACATTCCACGCAAATTCCACACACATTCCACACACATTCCACACACATTCCACATTCCACACACCACATTCCACACACATTCCATACACCACATTCCACATACATTCCACACACCACACACATTCCACACACAACACACCACATACACCACATTCCACACACATTCCACACACATTCCACACACATTCCACACACCACATTCCACACACCACATTCCACACACATTCCACACACCACATTCCACACACATTCCACACACCACATTCTACACACAACATTCCACACACATTCCACACACCACATTCCACACACATTCCAAACACATTCAACACACCACATTCCACACACATTCCACACACCACATTCCACACTCATTCCACACATATTCCACACCACATTGCACACACATTACACACACATTCCACACACATTCCACACACCACATTCCACACACATTCCACACACCACATTCCACACACCACATTCCACACACCAAATTCCACACACATTCCACACACACACCACATTCCACACACATTCCACACACACACACACACACCACACACCACATTCCACACATCCCATTCCACACACCACATTCCACACACACCACATTCCACACACCACATTCCACACAAATTCCACACACATTCCACACACATTCCACACATCCCATTCCACACACCACATTCCACACAAATTCCACACACATTCCACACACATTCCACACACATTCCACACACACCACATTCCACACACATTCCACACACCACATTCCACACACCACATTCCACACACCACATTCCACACACATTCCACACACCACATTCCACACCCATTCCACACACATTCCACACACCACATTCCACACACCACATTCCACCCACATTCCACATTCCACACACCACATTCCACACACCACATTCCACACACATTCCACACACAACATTCCACACACATTCCACACACCTCATTCCACACACATTCCAAACACATTCAACACACCACATTCCACACACATTCCACACACCACATTCCACACACATTCCACACACATTCCACACACCACATTCCACACACACCACATTCCACACACATTCCACACACATTCCACACACATTCCACACACACCACATTCCACACACATTCCACACAACACATTCCACACACCACATTCCACACACCACATTCCACACACATTCCATACACCACATTCCACACACATTCCACATTCCACACACATTCTACACACATTCCACACACCACATTCCTCACATTACATTCCTCACACCACATTCCTCACACATTCCACACACACCACATTCCACACACATTCCACACACATTCCACACACCACATTCCTCACACATTCCACACACATTCCACACATCACACACCACACACACCACATTCCACACACCACACCACACACACCACATTCCACACACACACCACACACACCACATTCCACAAACACCACATTCCACACACCACATTCCGCACACCACATTCCACCCACATTCCACACACCACATTCCACACACCACAAACCACATTCCACATTCCACACACATTCCACACACCACATTTCACACACAACATTCCACACACATTCCACACACATTCCACACACCACATTCCACACACCACATTCCACACACCACATTCCACACATTCCACACACATTCCACACACCACATTCCACACACCACATTCCACACACCACATTCCACACACACCACATTCCACACACATTCCACACACACCACATTCCACACACATTCCACACACACCACATTCCACACACATTCCACACACCACATTCCACACACATTCCACACACCACATTCCACACACCACATTCCACACACATTGCACACACATTCCACACACACATTCCACACACCACATTCCACACACCACATTCCACACACCACATTCCACACACATACCACACACATTCCACACACCATATTCCTCACACATTCCTCACACATTCCACACACCACATTCCACATTTCACACACCACACATTCCACAAACATTCCACACACATTCCACACACCACATTCCACACACCACATACATTCCACATTCCACACATATTCCACACACCACATTCCACACACATTCCACATTCCACACACATTCCACACACCACAATTCTCACACATTCCACACACATTCCACACACCACACATCACACACACACCACATTCCACACACCACATTCCACCCACATTCAACACACGACATTCCACACACCACATTCCACACACATTCCACACACACTCCACACACCACATTCCACACACATTCCACACACACCACACACACCACATTCCACACACCACATTCCACACACCACATTCCACACACATTCCACACACCACATTCCACACACATTCCACACACCACATTCCACACACCACATTCCACACACATTCCATACACATTCCACACACACACCATATTCCACACACATTCCACACATACACACACCACACACCACATTCCACACACCACATTCCACACACCACATTCCACACACATTCCACACACCACATTCCACACACATTCCACACACATTCCATGCACATTCCACACACATTCCACACACATTCCACACACATTCCACATTTCACACACCACATTCCACACACATTCCATACACCACATTCCACATACATTCCACACACCACACACATTCCACACACAACACACCACATTCCACACACATTCCACACACATTTCACACACATTCCACACACCACATTCCACACACATTCCACACACCACAGTCCACCCACATTCCACACACCACATTCCACACACCACATTCCACACACATTCCACACACATTCCACACACCACATTCCACACACAACATTCCACACACATTCCACACACCTCATTCCACACACATTCCAAAAACATTCAACACACCACATTCCACACACATTCCACACACATTCCACACACCACATTCCATACACATTCCACACCACATTCCACACACATTCCACACACATTCCATACACCACATTCCACACACATTCCACACACCACATCCCACACACCAAATTCCACACACATTCCACACACACACCACATTCCACACACATTCCAAACACACACACACACCACACCACATTCCACACACCACATTCCACACACACCACATTCCACACACCACATTCCACACACATTCCACACACATTCCACACACATTCCACACACATTCCACACACACCACATTCCACACACATTCCACACACCACATTCCACACACCACATTCCACACACATTCCACACACATTCCACACACCACATTCCACACACCACATTCCACCCATATTCCACATTCCACACACCACATTCCACACACATTCCACACACCACATTCCACACACAACATTCCACACACATTCCACACACCACATTCCACCCACATTCCACACACCACATTCCACACACATTCCACACACCACATTCCACACACATTCCACACACATTCCACACACCACATTCCACACACAACATTCCACACACATTCCACACACGCAACTCTCTAATTAATATTCACAATGCAGTACAAGCACAATTCAAAATATCATCAGCAATGCAGTGCGAGCGCAGCTCTCCGAGTGATACAAACAATGCAGTGCGAGCGCAGTTCTAGCAGATGATCAATTGCACAGATAGCGCTACGATACCACTGGCTGGAGGCAGGGAGCTGGTGGAGCGGCCGCTGCTGACGAAGTCAGGACGGTCACGACGCTGTGGGGAATGGGATCGGCTATATGTGTCCTGTGGGAGGGAGGGTCAGCTGGGAGGCGGATTCTGGGTGGAGGGGCGGGCTGGAAGGCACAAACAAACAAGATGGCAGCAAAACAAACGAGGACGATGTTGGGGTGGGCAGAGGCGCAGGCGTAGATAAGGCCAGGCGCTACAGTATGCAGCAGCACACTTTGATTGGCACGACGTGGGCTGAGCAGGAAATCGTGCAACTCTGAGAGAGGTAAAAACAGCAAGATCAGCTCAAGACACTCAATGTAGTGCGAGCGCAACTCTCTAATTAATATTCACAATGCGGTGCAAGCACAATTCAAAATATCATCAGCAATGCAGTGCGAGCGCAGCTCTCCGAGTGATACAAACAATGCAGTGCGAGCGCAGTTCTAGCAGATGATCAATTGCACAGATAGCGCTACGATACCACTGGCTGGAGGCAGGGAGCTGGGGGAGCGGCCGCTGCTGACGAAGTCAGGACGGTCACATTCAACACACACCACATTTCACACATTCTACACACCACATTCCACACACAACATTCCACACACCACATTCCACACACATTCCACACCACATTCCACACACATTCCACACCACATTCCACACCACATTCCACACACATTCCACACACCACATTCCACACACCACATTCCACACACCACATTCCACACACATTCCACACACATTCCACGCACATTCCACACACATTCCACACATATTCCACACACATTCCACATTCCACACACCACATTCCACACACATTCCATACACCACATTCCACATACATTCCACACACCACACACATTCCACACACAACACACCACATTCCACACACATTCCACACACATTCCACACACCACATTCCACACAAATTCCGCACACCACATTCCACCCACATTCCACACACCACATTCCACACACATTCCACACACCACATTCCACACACATTCCACACACATTCCACACACCACATTCCACACACCACATTTCACACACATTCCAAACACATTCAACACACACATTCCACACACATTCCACACCACATTCCACACACATTTCACACACATTCCACACACCACATTCCACACACATTCGACACACCACATTCCACACACCAAATTCCACACACATTCCACACACATTCCACACACACACCACCTTCCACACATATTCAACACACACACACCACATTCCACACACCACATTCCACACACCACATTCCACACAAACCACATTCCAACACACCACATTTCCACACACATTCCACACACCACATTCCACACACCACATTCCACACACATTCCACATACATTCCACACACACCACATTCCACACACATTCCACACACCACATTCCACACACCACATTCCACACACCACATTCCACACACATTCCACACACCACATTCCACACACCACATTCCACACACCACATTCCACCCACATACCACACACCACATTCCACACACATTCCACACACCACATTCCACACACAACATTCCACACACCACATTCCACACACATTCCAAACACATTCAACACACCACATTCCACACACACCACATTCCACACACATTCCACACACATTCCACACCACATTCCACACACATTCCACACACAACATTCCACACACATTCCACACACCACATTCCACACACATTCCACACACATTCCACACACACACCACATTCCACACACATTCCACACACACCACACACCACATTCCACACACCACATTCCACACACATTCCACACACCACATTCCACACACATTCCACACACATTCCACCAAATTCCACACACATTCCACACCATTCCACATTCCACACACCACATTCCACACACATTCCATACACCACATTCCACATACATTCCACACACCACACACATTCCACACACAACACACCACATACACCACATTCCACACACATTCCACACACATTCCACACACATTCCACACACCACATTCCACACACCACATTCCACCCACATTCCACACACCACATTCCACACACATTCCACACACCACATTCCACACACATTCCACACACCACATTCTACACACAACATTCCACACACATTCCACACACCACATTCCACACACATTCCAAACACATTCAACACACCACATTCCACACACATTCCACACACCACATTCCACACTCATTCCACACATATTCCACACCACATTGCACACACATTACACACACATTCCACACACATTCCACACACCACATTCCACACACATTCCACACACCACATTCCACACACCACATTCCACACACCAAATTCCATACACATTCCACACACATTCCACACACACACCACATTCCACACACATTCCACACACACACACACACACCACACACCACATTCCACACATCCCATTCCACACACCACATTCCACACACACCACATTCCACACACCACATTCCACACAAATTCCACACACATTCCACACACATTCCACACATCCCATTCCACACACCACATTCCACACACATTCCACACACATTCCACACACATTCCACACACATTCCACACACACCACATTCCACACACATTCCACACACCACATTCCACACACCACATTCCACACACCACATTCCACACACATTCCACACACCACATTCCACACCCATTCCACACACATTCCACACACCACATTCCACACACCACATTCCACCCACATTCCACATTCCACACACCACACCACATTCCACACACATTCCACACACAACATTCCACACACATTCCACACACCTCATTCCACACACATTCCAAACACATTCAACACACCACATTCCACACACATTCCACACACCACATTCCACACACATTCCACACACATTCCACACACCACATTCCACACACACCACATTCCACACACATTCCACACACATTCCACACACATTCCACACACATTCCACACACACCACATTCCACACACATTCCACACAACACATTCCACACACCACATTCCACACACCACATTCCACACACATTCCATACACCACATTCCACACACATTCCACATTCCACACACATTCTACACACATTCCACACACCACATTCCTCACATTACATTCCTCACACCACATTCCTCACACATTCCACACACACCACATTCCACACACATTCCACACACATTCCACACACCACATTCCTCACACATTCCACACACATTCCACACATCACACACCACACACACCACATTCCACACACCACACCACACACACCACATTCCACACACACACCACACACACCACATTCCACAAACACCACATTCCACACACCACATTCCGCACACCACATTCCACCCACATTCCACACACCATATTCCACACACCACAAACCACATTCCACACACATTCCACACACCACATTCCACACACAACATTCCACACACATTCCACACACATTCCACACACCACATTCCACACACCACATTCCACACACCACATTCCACACATTCCACACACATTCCACACACCACATTCCACACACATTCCACACACCACATTCCACACACCACATTCCACACACACCACATTCCACACACATTCCACACACACCACATTCCACACACACCACATTCCACACACATTCCACACACCACATTCCACACACATTCCACACACCACATTCCACACACCACATTCCACACACATTGCACACACATTCCACACACACATTCCACACACCACATTCCACACACCACATTCCACACACCACATTCCACACACATACCACACACATTCCACACACCATATTCCTCACACATTCCTCACACATTCCACACACCACATTCCACATTTCACACACCACACATTCCACAAACATTCCACACACATTCCACACACCACATTCCACACACCACATACATTCCACATTCCACACATATTCCACACACCACATTCCACACACATTCCACATTCCACACACATTCCACACACCACAATTCTCACACATTCCACACACATTCCACACACCACACATCACACACACCACATTCCACACACCACATTCCACCCACATTCAACACACGACATTCCACACACCACATTCCACACACATTCCACACACACTCCACACACCACATTCCACACACATTCCACACACACCACACACACCACATTCCACACACCACATTCAACACACACCACATTTCACACATTCCACACACAACATTCCACACACATTCCACACACCACATTCCACACACATTCCACACACATTCCACACACCACATTCCACACCATATTCCACACCACATTCCACACACATTCCACACCACATTCCACACCATATTCCACACCACATTCCACACACATTTCACACACCACATTCCACACACCACATTCCACACACCACATTCCACACACATTCCACGCACATTCCACACACATTCCACACACATTCCACACACATTCCACATTCCACACACATTCCACACACCACATTCCACACACATTCCAAACACATTCAACACACTACATTCCACACACATTCCACACACCACATTCCACAAACACATTCCACACACATTCCACACCACATTCCACACACATTCCACACACATTCCACACACCACATTCCACACACCACATTCCACACACATTCCCCACACCACATTCCTAACACCAAATTCGACACACATTCCACACACATTCCACACACACACCACATTCCACACACATTCCACACACAAACACCACACACCACATTCCACACACCACATTCCACACACCACATTCCACACACACCACATTCCACACACCACATTCCACACATATTCCACACACATTCCACACACCACATTCCACACACCACATTCCACACACACCACATTCCACACACATTCCACACACATTCCACACACATTCCACACACACCACATTCCACACACATTCCACACACCACATTCCACACACCACAATTCACACACCACATTCCACACACATTCCACACACCACATTCCACACACATTCCACACACCACATTCCACACACATTCCACACACCACATTCCACACACATTCCACACACCATATTCCACACACAATATTTCACCCACCACATTCCACACACATTCCAAACACATTCAACACACCACATTCCACACACATTCCACACACAACATTCCACACACATTCCACACACATTCCACACACATTCCACACACATTCCACACACATTTCACACACATTCCACACACCACATTCCACACACCACATTCCACACACATTCCACACACATTCCACACACATTTCACACACACACACCACACACCACATTCCACACACCACATTCCACACACCACATTCCACACACATTCCACACACCACATTCCACACACATTCCACACACATTCCATGCACATTCCACACACATTCCACACACATTCCACACACATTCCACACACATTCCACATTCCACACACCACATTCCATACACCACATTCCACATACATTCCACACACCACACACCTTCCACACACAACACACCACACACACCACATTCCACACACATTCCACACACATTCCACACACCACATTCCACACAGATTCCACACACCACATTCCACCCACATTCCACACACCACATTCCACACACATTCCACACACCACATTCCACACACATTCCACACACCACATTCCACATACAACATTCCACAACATTCCACACACCACATTCCACACACATTCAACACACCACATTCCATACACATTCCACACACCATATTCCACACACATTCCACACCACATTCCACACACATCCACACACATTCCACACCACATTCCACACACAACATTCCACACACATTCCACACACCACATTCCACACACCACATTCCACACACATTCCACACACATTCCACACCACATTCCACACACATTCCACACCACATTCCACACACATTCCACACACAACATTCACACACATTCCACACACCACATTCCACACACCACATTCCACACACATTCCATACACATTCCACACACACACCATATTCCACACACATTCCACACATACACACACCACACACCACATTCCACACACCACATTCCACACACCACATTCCACACACATTCCACACACCACATTCCACACACATTCCACACACATTCCATGCACATTCCACACACATTCCACACACATTCCACACACATTCCACATTTCACACACCACATTCCACACACATTCCATACACCACATTCCACATACATTCCACACACCACACACATTCCACACACAACACACCACATTCCACACACATTCCACACACATTTCACACACATTCCACACACCACATTCCACACACATTCCACACACCACAGTCCACCCACATTCCACACACCACATTCCACACACCACATTCCACACACATTCCACACACATTCCACACACCACATTCCACACACAACATTCCACACACATTCCACACACCTCATTCCACACACATTCCAAAAACATTCAACACACCACATTCCACACACATTCCACACACCAGATTCCATACACATTCCACACCACATTCCACACACATTCCACACACATTCCATACACCACATTCCACACACATTCCACACACCACATCCCACACACCAAATTCCACACACATTCCACACACATTCCACACACACACCACATTCCACACACATTCCAAACACACACACACACCACACCACATTCCACACACCACATTCCACACACACCACATTCCACACACCACATTCCACACACATTCCACACACATTCCACACACATTCCACCCACATTCCACACACACCACATTCCACACACATTCCACACACCACATTCCACACACCACATTCCACACACATTCCACACACATTCCACACACCACATTCCACACACCACATTCCACCCATATTCCACATTCCACACACCACATTCCACACACATTCCAGACACCACATTCCACACACAACATTCCACACACATTCCACACACCACATTCCACCCACATTCCACACACCACATTCCACACACATTCCACACACCACATTCCACACACATTCCACACCCATTCCACACACCACATTCCACACACAACATTCCACACACATTCCACACACCACATTCCACACACATTCCAAACACATTCAACACACCACATTCCACACACATTCCACACACCACATTCCACACACATTCCACACCACATTCCACACACATTCCACACACATTCCACACACCACATTCCACACACCACATTCCACACACATTCCCCACACCACATTCCTAACACCAAATTCGACACACATTCCACACACATTCCACACACACACACCACACACCACATTCCACACACCACATTCCACACACACCACATTCCACACACCACATTCCACACACCACATTCCACACATATTCCACACACATTCCACACACCACATTCCACACACCACATTCCACACACACCACATTCCACACACATTCCACACACATTCCACACACATTCCACACACACCACATTCCACACACATTCCACACACCACATTCCACACACCACAATTCACACACCACATTCCACACACATTCCACACACCACATTCCACACACCACATTCCACACACATTCCACACACCACATTCCACACACATTCCACACACCACATTCCACACACCACATTCCACACACATTCCACTCACCATATTCCACACACAATATTCCACACACCACATTCCACACACATGTCAAACACATTCAACACACCACATTCCACACACCACATTCCACACACATTCCACACACATTCCACACCACATTCCACACACATTCCACACACATTCCACACACAACATTCCACACACATTCCACACACCACATTCCACACACCACATTCCACACACATTCCACACACATTCAACACACACCACATTCCACACACATTCCACACACACACACCACACACCACATTCCACACACCACATTCCACACACATTCCACACACCACATTCCACACACATTCCACACACATTCCATGCACATTCCATGCACATTCCACACACATTCCACACACATTCCACATTCCACACACCACATTCCACACACATTCCATACACCACATTCCACATACATTCCACACACCACACACCTTCCACACACAACACACCACACACACCACATTCCACACACATTCCACACACATTCCACACACCACATTCCACACACATTCCACACACCATATTCCACACACCACATTCCACACACATTCCACACACCACATTCCACACACATTCCACACACCACATTCCACACACAACATTCCACACACATTCCACACACCACATTCCACACACATTCCAAACACATTCAACATACCACATTCCACACACATTCCACACACCACATTCCACACACATTCCACACACATTCCACAACACATTCCACACACATTCCACACACATTCCACACCACATTCCACACACATTCCACACACAACATTCCACACACATTCCACACACCACATTCCACACACCACATTCCACACACATTCCACACACATTCCACACCACATTCCACACACCACATTCCACACACATTCCACACACATTCCACACACACACCACATTCCACACACATTCCACACATACACACACCACACACCACATTCCACACACCACATTCCACACACCACATTCCACACACCACATTCCACACACCACATTCCACACACATTACACACACATTCCATGCACATTCCACACACATTCCACACACATTCCACATTCCACACACCACATTCCACACACATTCCATACACCACATTCCACATACATTCCACACACCACACACATTCTACACACAACACACCACATTCCACACACATTTCACACACATTCCACACACCACATTCCACACACATTCCACACACCACAGTCCAGCCACATTCCACACACCACATTCCACACACATTCCACACACCACATTCCACACACATTCCACACACATTCCACACACCACATTCCACACACAGCATTCCACACACTTTCCACACACCACATTCCACACACATTCCAAAAACATTCCACACACATTCCACACACCACATTCCACACACATTCCACACCACATTCCACACACATTCCACACACATTCCACACACACACCACATTCCACACACATTCCACACACACACACACCACACACCACATTCCACACACCACATTCCACACACACCACATTCCACACACATTCCACACATATTCCACACACACCACATTCCACACACATTCCACACACCACATTCCACACACTACATTCCACACACCATATTCCACACACATTCCACACACCACATTCCACACACATTCCACACACATTCCACACACCACATTCCACACACATTCCACACACCACATTCCACCCATATTCCACATTCCACACACCACATTCCACACACATTCCACACACCACATTCCACACACAACATTCGACACACATTCCACACACCACAATTCATACACATTCCAAACACATTCAACACACCACATTCCACACACATTCCACACACCACATTCCACACACATTCCACACACCACATTCCACACACCACATTCCACACACACCACATTCCACACACATTCCACACAACACATTCCACACAACACATTCCACACACCACATTCCACACACATTCCATACACCACATTCCACACACATTCCACATTCCACACACATTCCACACACATTCCACACACATTCCACACACCACATTCCTCACACCACATTCCTCACAAATTCCACACACACCACATTCCACACACATTCCACACACCACATTCCTCACACATTCCACACATCACACACCACACACACCACATTCCACACACACACCACACACACCACATTCCACACACCAAATTCCGCACACCACATTCCACCCACATTCCACACACCACATTCCACACACCACACACCACATTCCACATTCCACACACCACATTCCACACACCACATTCCACACACCACATTCCACACACATTCCACACACATTCCACACACCACATTCCACACACCACATTCCACACACCACATTCCAGACACATTCCACACACCACATTCCACACACATGCCACACACCACATTCCACACACCACATTCCACACACACCACATTCCACACACATTCCACACACATTCCACACACACCACATTCCACACACATTCCACACACACCACATTCCACACACATTCCACACACCACATTCCACACACATTCCACACACCACATTCCACACACCACATTTCACACACATTCCACACACCACATTCCACACACATTCCACACACACATACCACACACATTCCACACACCATATTCCTCACACATTCCTCACACATTCCACACACCATACACACCACATTCCACACACACCACATTACACACACCACATTCCACCCACATTCCACACACCACATTCCACATTCCACACACATTCCACACACCACATTCCACACACATTCCACACACATTCCACACACCACATTCCACACACCACATTCCACATTCCACACACATTCCACACACCACATCCCACAAACATTCCACACACCTCATTCCACACACATTCCACACACCACATTCCACACACCACATTTCACACAAATTCCACACACCACATTCCACACACCACATTCCACACACATTCCACACACCACATTCCACACACCACATTCCACACACATTCCACATTCCACACACACACACTCCACATTCCACACACACACTCCACATTCCACACACTCCACATTCCACATACATTCCACACACATTCCACACACATTCCACACACATTCCACACACACACTCCACATTCCACATTCCACACACCACATTCCACACACCACATTCCACACACCACATTCCACGCACATTCCACACACATTCCACACACATTCCACGCACATTCCACACACATTCCACACACATTCCACACAAATTCCACGCACATTCCACACACATTCCACACACATTCCACACACATTCCACATTCCACACACCACATTCCACACCCATTCCATACACCACATTCCACATACATTCCACACACCACACACATTCCACACACAACACATCACACACACCACATTCCACACACAGAAAGCAGCATCCTGGTCACAGGAACTACACGGGGATGGCGCTCAAGAAACTCATGGATGCAAGGACCTCCCTGGATTACAGCTAATTTTCGACGGCAGATATGGGGATAAGACACTTGCCCAGCCTCGACCTCGCTCACTAATTTTATGGGCTGATTAAAACGTTACTGAATTTGAGCTTCAATTCGGGCACCTGCTTTATTTATATCTGTAAGTGCTTCCTGTTGAGGTTTAATATTTGGCCCACAGGAAGCACTTACAGAGTTAATGCAGGTGCCCGAGTTGAAGCTAACTTTGTAACCATTTTAGAATGGCGCCGGCAAGCTGCCAGAGTTGAAGTTGCTTACTTGCAAGTTGCAACTATTCTCTGACCCTGCCGAGGGCGCCCGGCAGTTTAGGGTAAGGACAGGGTCAGAGAATAGTTGCAACTTGCAAGTAAGCAACTTCAACTCTGGCAGCTTGCCGGCGCCATTCTAAAATGGTTACAAAGTTAGCTTCAACTCGGGCACCTGCCTTAACTGTAAGTGCTTCCTGTGGGCCCAAAAAAAAATCCGCCCGCGAGCGGAACGGATTTTTGGCCCACACTTAGCCCTAATGTACAAGTTCCAGTGAGGCAAGTTCCTCAATCCCCAATTCCACAACAACATGTAAATTGTCCCAGATTTAATTCTAATCAGATCCTGTATTTAATTAAGAATTACCTTCAGAACCAAAACCTGTTCCAATAGACCAGAGAGGTCCATTCATAGATGGTGAGGTGAATGGCCACCCAGTATCATTCTTAATTAAGACTGGTACTACCCATTCCACTGTTAGAACAGTGGAAGTTCCAAACCTACCCCTCTCTGGAAAAAGAATCCAAGCTGTAAGAGTTGCAAATAAACAATGACATATCCTGTTACATGAGAAGTGACTGTTAAAATAGGGTCGTTTGAAAAGAACTATCAGTTTGTGGTGTGAGATTCTAGTCCTGTAAATCTTTTAGGGCATGACTTATTATGCAAGTTAAATTGAATGCCAAAGGGTGTGGAGTTTCAGACTCAAGATGATGTCAATTTCAAATTAGCGAGTCAAGGGTCAAACATTGTATTTTACTGGTTGATAACACACAATGATTTGCCACCAGATCTCAGAGATATGGTGAAACTTGAAGTCTGGAATTTTTCAGAAAAGGACATAGGCCTCATAAAAGGAGTTGAGCCTGTCCACATAAGTGTTAAACCTAATGCTGAGTACCCAAGAACCCCTCAGTATAATTTGACTCCCAAAATAATTGCTTGATTTAAACAGGTGACGGAGTCAATGATACAACAAAGCATTTTGAAAGATATCATGGGGAGTCCATGTAACTCACCCATTATGGGCTTGCAGAAGCCTAGCGGTAAGTACTGCATTGTCGAAGATTTAGGAAAGATTAATAACATTGTTGTTTTCAGTTGTCCTGTGGTGCTGAACCCTGCTATGATTTTATTTCAGATTTCTTGGGATGCTGAGTGGTTTACAGTGATTTTCTTGTGTCAAGCGTTTATCTCTGTTCCCTTTTATCACAACCCCCTCATGTGCCCTTTGTGTAGTGGGCCTGGTGCACAGGGTTCATGTTTTGCTATCCCTGTGGTGACTTATGACGCACTATGATTCCTTGCCTGAGTTTCAATTCTCCACCTGATTCCATTACTCCCAACTTGCAAGCATCCCCTGAACACATGAACCAATGACTTGACTGGCTCCCGCAGTTGCCAGGGTCTTTGAGTGGTTTCCCTTGTGCACATTTAGACAAAATGAAACATTTGTTTACTGTTAAGTGATTCCGTCCGTTAGCTTGCACCTGCTCTTCCTTGAGACAGTGTACTAACGAGTGTTTCCTTCAGGAGTCTTAGAGAACCTTCCAGATTGCACACGTGCCACATGTGATCCCACTTTATCCATTGTACTCTCAGCCAGTATATAAACCACACCCAAAATCGAGCTCCTTGCTTGGCATACACTCCAAGCGGCAAGCTTCCTGCCAAACCCACTCACCTGAAGAATCAACTGGACCATGGCAGGCCCTTCCCGGCTGTAGTTCAAGTTCCTTCAGTGATCCCCTTGGCTCTAGCTCCCTTGTCGCATCCTTTGTCTCTGCCTCCTGCGCAGCTATTCCAGTTCCTTGGCGACCTCCTGAGTTAAGACCTTGATACTTTCTTAAAACTTAGTACAAGTTGAAGTACTAGGCTAATTACTTGATATCAGGTTATTGCGCACTATTCTTTTATAGTAGTAAGCAGGCTGGAGAATTGGCATCGTCAAGACAATGGACTTGTTTTCAAGGTTTCTCCCAGTGACTACCCTCTAGTTCACCTTGATTGTTCTTGCTCCGGACCCTTCCAACAACCTTGGCCTTTGAACTGTGTTTATACAAGGACTAGAGTCTTTGCTCTGTTTTTTCTTGATGGACAGTAGTGCCTAAAGAACTTTCCTCCGAGTGCTTGATTCATGTATTGCCCCTGTATTGGCTCTGCACTAAGTGCCACCCTCTTTAACATTTACTTTACCCCTGGCCCAATTAGCAGAAGACCTGGGAGCCAAAGTCATCTCCCATACTAACGATATGCAACTGATATTCTCATGCTGTAAGGCGGAAGAGCTGATGGGTACACAGATTAAAACCTCTTTAAAAGCTGTCTCCTACTGGATCGCATCCTCCCAACTCAAATACAATGAAGAGAAAACAGAAATTCTCTTCTTTGGTAACATCCCTCCAGATTTCTGGCGGACTTTCTGGCCTGATGATACCTCTCCCCAGGACCCCAGACTGGCATAGTTAAAAATCTGGGGATAAAATTTGACAACAACCTGCCATTTAAGCCTAAAGTTAGAGCATTGGTAGGGACTTGTATTGGCTTAAAGCGGTCACTAAATACATTGTTTCCTTTGATGTCCTTTACAGCTACAAAATGTGGTAAGCCAGGCTTTGATTGCTTACAGAATTGACTACACCAATCCCTTATAATTTTGGTTCCCGGAATTTCTGCCGGACAGGCTCCAAGTGGTCCCGAAATACAGCTGCAGGCCTTTTGTTAAATGTACTGAGGGGGTACCCTGATCGCACCCTACCTGCGGTCCCTACACAGGCTGCCCATCAGGAATAAATGTACATTTAAGGCTCCTGTGCTAGTGCATGGTGCCCTGTATCAATCTGAGGGATCTTACCTCAGGTCCAGATTTAGATTCTACAATCCTCCCAGAAAGCTGAGCTCTGCCAAAAAACGTCTGGCAGTGATTCCCTGAATTCAGCGCATAAGAACTGGTGGAAGGTCCCTCGTATTTCTGGGCTCAGTTTCTTGGAATCAGCTACATCTTGAGTTGTGCGTAGTGAGGGATGCTGCAATTTTTTTTAAAAACAGCTTAAAACCTGGCTTTTTGTGCTGGACTACCTCAGTTGTTCTGTTTCTGACCTACGCTTCTCACATCGGGACACTCCATTTTCGCTATAAATTGCAGTCATCATCATAATCATCGTTTACTGAGAGCTATGTTTTGAGTTTATCCTGGGGAGTGTCAATTAACTCCAATCTACGCACTAATTGTGTACCACCGCTACCATAATGCAAAGGGGCAAACAATGTAACATGTATCCTAAATGATATTAAAAATAATTGTTTTTGATTCAGAGGAAGACAGGAGAAGAGCATTGGATGTTCATTGAAAAACAGGATGGGCTCAAAGATTTAGAAGTCAATGGGCTGAAGATTAATGAAAACCCCAAGAATCAGGAGTTATGCCTGCACTAACTTTAGATTGGAAGCATAAAGCTATGTGTGCACAAACTCGCATCTGCAGTTAACACTAAAATATGGGGAGAAGTGATTTTGATCACATTTTTTAATGTAAAGGGAATTTGTTTTTATTTATGGGGGGGGCGAGCTCCTGCCATTGACTTCAAGCACTAAAACATATCCCCATAGGTCACACTCCATTTACTCATTTCTCACATCTTTTTCTTCACTACATACTATAGGGACCATTACACAAAAACGACTCAGGTCACCACGCTGGACATAAAAGCACTTTCTTCTACATAGTTCACACTAGAAACCCGCACTTCTATCCAAACACACATCCACACACCCTAGATGAGTGAGCCAGTTCACATGCTTTCTTGGGAAGGGATTTTTTGATATGCCAGCAAGCATTGCCCATGGCCAGTGACCCATACTATTGGTCATCACAGAAAGATTCCTTTGGAGGAAAGAAAGAAGCTAAACGGCAAGAAGAAGTACCAGAGGGATGTTAGATACAGTGTTTGCTGCAGGCTACATGAGATAGTAATCAGAAGTCAAGAGGAAGCAGCCATGGCAACTGCACACCACAAGAGACTGAAATCAGAGTTCAAGAGGAAGCAGCCATGATGAGCGCAGGCCACAGGTGGGCAAAATCAGAGGAGAAGAGGATGCAGCCATGGTGACCTCAGGCTACAGGTGACCAAAATCAGAGGTCATGAGGAAGCAGACATGATGACTGCAGGTCACCCAATAGAAATCGGAGGCCTAGAGCA